>NC_052398.1:15735993-16037123 GCF_009389715.1 Phoenix dactylifera | reverse complement strand
AACAGGTCATAGTACTGAATCATATAAATCAGGTGTCAATAGGCTGAATCATCAACAAGACAGCTATCGGGAGGTGGGTTTTACGCCCCAGGCGAACCAGCAACAACTCCCTACTGCCATATGCATACATCGAATATGACACCACACCAATATGTAAATCATCACTAGACAGCTGTCGGAAGGTGGGTTTTACGCCCCAGGCGAACCAGCAACAACTCCCTACTGTCACATGCATATGCAGGATAAGACACCATACCGTTAACATAAATGCTAGACAGCTGTCGGGAGGTGGGTTTTACGCCCCAGGCGAACCAGCAACAACTCCCTACTGTCACATGCATATGCAGGATAAGACACCATACCGATAACATAAATGCTAGACAGCTATCAGGAGGTGGGTTTTACGCCCCAGGCGAACCAGCAACAACTCCCTACTGTCACATGCATATGCAGGATAAGACACCACACTGATCATATAAATGCCGGCCAGTATCCAGAACAGAAATCCATCTCACATCTACATACTAAACGGCACCTCGCGGGAATTCTACATCCGCGGAAAGCCATACTGCACCTCGCGGGGTCTTACTATGCCCGGCGGCAAGCAGAATATAAGTCGTAGGACCGGCCGATCCTACGCCTAGGGCCGTGTCCCCCCCTAGGAAGGGACTGGGCTCCGCCCACCCAGAAGGCTACTATGTGCACAAAGGCCGATGTTCAACCCCCATCGACTATAGGTGTCCTGCAGATACTGCCAAGCCATGCATAAATGCCATAATGCACCCTCCCAATACTCTACTAAAAAGGAGTATAATCAAGATTACCACTCACTCGATCATGACCCAATCATAAACTAACATCAGGGTTGGGAGTGAGGAATCACGGGAGTACAATGCAACTCAATATACCATGAGAAGGGCTGTACAAGTCTTTGAAATAGAGGAAATGAAATCAATTTACAAAAGAAATCATTTCACAATTCAGATCCAATTTCATTACTCATAAAGGAGTATAATCAAGCTACGACTCACAAGTCTTTAAAATAGAGGAAATGAAATCAATTTACAAAAGAAATCATTTCACAATTCGGAATCAATTTGATTACTCATCAACCCCTCGTAATTCCTCTCAATGTTCCCTCAAATGCATGTACAGAATAATCAAGCATGGAGAATCAAGATTATAGAGGAATCTACTACAATATCAATCAATATGCTCAAGTGGAATCAATTTACACTTGGCGACATTCATGAAAATGAATTAAGGATGCTCATGGTGCAAAGTACATGACTCCCACTCACCTGTCAATCTGGCACAGCCCTGATACGCCTCCAAAAATCTACAGCTGGCAGTGGGGAACTTCTTCCTCTTGTTTCCTAGCTTCTTGCCCAACTGTGACATGCATTTACAATACATTTAGTCTTGTATCAAGGGCTATAATCTACGTGCCAATTATAATATAGGGAACTTTAATTGATTCAACTCCCCCGTTTCCTAAATCTTTTCTTTTCTTTCTCTTTTTCTTTTTCTATTAATTAACTCATCATTTATGTGTATTAGGGACTCCCTTGCACGAGTACAAGGTCTCCCTTAGCCTAATCTAGGCTTAATACCCTATTATGGCATGAAATCCCTTATTTTCCACCCGGATGAACAGTAACCCGAACTGACAGTGGGTTACTTCATCCCGGTTTTGATCCACTTTCAGGACTCCAAATTTGATGAAATTTTTACCTAACATTCTACACTCACAGAGGATTCCAAAGAGATAACATGCATCATCATCGGAGGCCGTTTGACCCCCTAAATAATTCGCCGAAGTTGGAACTTCGACACAGTTTTTCCGTAGTGCCGGAAAAATTTGTTAAAATCCGATTCTTCCTCTTTTAACCACCTCTACAACCCTTATCCGACCCTTCTAGACTATATCCACCCTTTGTATAGCCTAATGTCATCGAAAGACTAGATAGGGACAGATATTTACCTTTTTCTTTTTGGAAATCGAGGTCCTTGCGTAGAGGGGAAGGAGATCTACGTTTTTCCTTTCAGCTGGAAGTGCAACCGGGATCCCTTTCCTCCTTGAATCCCCTTCCTCTTCTTCTTTCTTCTTCTTCTTCTTCTTCTCTTTTTCTTTCTTTCTTTCCTCTGTTCACGCCTGAGAACCCCCTCCCTCTTTCTCTCGGTTTCACCAGCTCAAACCCTCCAATTAAATCACATCAAGATACTATTCACCCTTTTTTTAATATTATTAAATTCCCATTTTGCCCCTAACACTTCAACATATCTACTGTTATGCCATTAACTTTTGATTCCTTCCAATTTTACCCTTACCACTTCAATGCATCTACAACTATGCCATTATCTTTTGATTCCTTCCAATTTTACCCCTTATATCAATTTTAAAGGACTATTCTATCCCTTTTTATATATAAAAAAAAAAATTTGGGGTTATTACATCCTCCCCCCCTTATATAAAATTCGTCCTCGAATTTAAAAGAGTAAATTACCTGTCATAGCTGCATTCGATGTCTGTGCCTCCTGTGGATTTACCGTGAACACCCTTCCTTGCCCTCTGCCTACTGGAGCTGACAGTTGAGATGGTCCAGCACTCTGCTGTGATGTTTGTGCTTGACCTCTACCTCTGCCTACAGGCTCCCTACTACTAGGCCTGTCCATCTGCACAGAAGGATAGGATGCCAAAGGCACAAACTGCTGGGTGGCACCCTGCGGGCATTCTCTGACAAAATGACCCGGCTGTCCACATCTGTAGCACACTCCCTGACCCATTCTACATCTGCCAGGGTGCTGCTTCCCACATATGCCACATACTGGCCATGATTGGAACTTGGATTCCGTTCTGGCCATAGTGACCGGAGGACGAGGTACTGATGGCAGAAAAGTATCTTGTGATTGACCTCTTTTCCTCCATTTCCTCTTACGTGGGACAGGTGGAGCTAAGCGTACAGACTGCTCCATCGGGCCCTCCGAGAGATCTACTCCCTCAGATCTATCTCTACTGCTTTGCCCTTTCCCCATACTCATTTTCCTCTGTTCTCTTTCAGCTCTTTCCTCTTTGTTTCTGGTCTCCCACTATTTTGCTTTATCTATCAGCCTCGACAAGGTGGGGACCTCTACTGCCAACACCGCATTATAAAGCGGGAAAATCAGACCCCGTCTGAATCTTTCTATCCTGGCAGCTTCAGTGGGGATGATGTAAGGAGCATACTTCCCCCTTAAACTCTGGGGTTCTGAGCCTCAGAAATTCCTGTACAGTAATCCCCTCATCATCTAGAGCCCGCCTGGCCAAACTTCTTGGCACAGGTACAGGAGGTGGGATGGATACTACTGACGGGGCAGGAGATTTCCCCCGAGCAATCTGCTCCCTCAGAGCCTGATTCTCCGCCAGTAACTGTTCCATCAATGCATCTCTACTTCCTACCTCTCCTTGATCATCAACCCTCCGTCTATCAGCAGGAGGAGATTTTTCTCTTTGGGGCTCGACATGTGCAGAACCCACATCCAATGCTATATCTGGCTCCATCCTCTTTCCAGGACGAGCAGGTCCTCTCCTTGGAGGTATTCTTTATATCTCTCTAAAAAAGTCAAAAAGAGAGGATGGTCGTTACACACTGAGTCATGATATATTTTACTGAGTTGTAAATGACTCATAAAATAACATACAGAAAAATCCTATGCTCCATAGTATAATCCTATACTTAATCCTGACTCACCCTATTGCTCTGACAGGACTCTTCTTAACCTTTGCTCTGATACCAAGCTTTGTCACGACCCCCGCCCCGTTCCCGGCGGGCCGCCGCGACGGTCCTAGGGTGCGGGTAGGCATAAGGCCACCAGCCACCACGTAGAACCCTACTACCTATTAATCATCAATAAATTCTGAAAATTTTGGCATGATGCATGCACAAAATGATCACCTTTCCTATGGTGACCTGTCAGGATTATCTCATTACATACAACAACGCTACCTGTCAGAGCAGCAATCACATAACCTGTCACATAACGAACCTGGACAATATATATCAATACATCATCACAGGCATATAACTCAATTATATAAAAATCTGGTTCCCATTCCATCCATGGTCAAACCCATATCCACAACAGGATCTATGACTGTAACTATACACTAAATACAACAGAAGGTTTATAATACACCAAAAGGGTATAAACCTCTATCTACATTATACTATACTATGGAGCGGCACAGCTAGCAGGCAACCACTAATTCTGCTCCTCTCTATACAATACCTGCCCTGCAATCAAAAATATCAAACTGGGGAGTGAGTATATAAATACTCAGTGAGTGGAGTAGAGAGTACTATGCACATGAGACAAGATATAATCATGGCTCGAGGTAAAATCTCAAGATCAATAACAAGATGAACATGAACTCAACATAAAGAATATGGAGTAAATCATCAATATCACCACAATCAATATCAACTCATCTGAAGCATATATGGAATAATCAAGTCAACATATATGCTACTCATGAATATGTTCAACAGGTCATAGTACTGAATCATATAAATCAGGTGTCAATAGGCTGAATCATCAACAAGACAGCTATCGGGAGGTGGGTTTTACGCCCCAGGCGAACCAGCAACAACTCCCTACTGCCATATGCATACATCGAATATGACACCACACCAATATGTAAATCATCACTAGACAGCTGTCGGAAGGTGGGTTTTACGCCCCAGGCGAACCAGCAACAACTCCCTACTGTCACATGCATATGCAGGATAAGACACCATACCGTTAACATAAATGCTAGACAGCTGTCGGGAGGTGGGTTTTACGCCCCAGGCGAACCAGCAACAACTCCCTACTGTCACATGCATATGCAGGATAAGACACCATACCGATAACATAAATGCTAGACAGCTATCAGGAGGTGGGTTTTACGCCCCAGGCGAACCAGCAACAACTCCCTACTGTCACATGCATATGCAGGATAAGACACCACACTGATCATATAAATGCCGGCCAGTATCCAGAACAGAAATCCATCTCACATCTACATACTAAACGGCACCTCGCGGGAATTCTACATCCGCGGAAAGCCATACTGCACCTCGCGGGGTCTTACTATGCCCGGCGGCAAGCAGAATATAAGTCGTAGGACCGGCCGATCCTACGCCTAGGGCCGTGTCCCCCCCTAGGAAGGGACTGGGCTCCGCCCACCCAGAAGGCTACTATGTGCACAAAGGCCGATGTTCAACCCCCATCGACTATAGGTGTCCTGCAGATACTGCCAAGCCATGCATAAATGCCATAATGCACCCTCCCAATACTCTACTAAAAAGGAGTATAATCAAGATTACCACTCACTCGATCATGACCCAATCATAAACTAACATCAGGGTTGGGAGTGAGGAATCACGGGAGTACAATGCAACTCAATATACCATGAGAAGGGCTGTACAAGTCTTTGAAATAGAGGAAATGAAATCAATTTACAAAAGAAATCATTTCACAATTCAGATCCAATTTCATTACTCATAAAGGAGTATAATCAAGCTACGACTCACAAGTCTTTAAAATAGAGGAAATGAAATCAATTTACAAAAGAAATCATTTCACAATTCGGAATCAATTTGATTACTCATCAACCCCTCGTAATTCCTCTCAATGTTCCCTCAAATGCATGTACAGAATAATCAAGCATGGAGAATCAAGATTATAGAGGAATCTACTACAATATCAATCAATATGCTCAAGTGGAATCAATTTACACTTGGCGACATTCATGAAAATGAATTAAGGATGCTCATGGTGCAAAGTACATGACTCCCACTCACCTGTCAATCTGGCACAGCCCTGATACGCCTCCAAAAATCTACAGCTGGCAGTGGGGAACTTCTTCCTCTTGTTTCCTAGCTTCTTGCCCAACTGTGACATGCATTTACAATACATTTAGTCTTGTATCAAGGGCTATAATCTACGTGCCAATTATAATATAGGGAACTTTAATTGATTCAACTCCCCCGTTTCCTAAATCTTTTCTTTTCTTTCTCTTTTTCTTTTTCTATTAATTAACTCATCATTTATGTGTATTAGGGACTCCCTTGCACGAGTACAAGGTCTCCCTTAGCCTAATCTAGGCTTAATACCCTATTATGGCATGAAATCCCTTATTTTCCACCCGGATGAACAGTAACCCGAACTGACAGTGGGTTACTTCATCCCGGTTTTGATCCACTTTCAGGACTCCAAATTTGATGAAATTTTTACCTAACATTCTACACTCACAGAGGATTCCAAAGAGATAACATGCATCATCATCGGAGGCCGTTTGACCCCCTAAATAATTCGCCGAAGTTGGAACTTCAACACAGTTTTTCCGTAGTGCCGGAAAAATTTGTTAAAATCCGATTCTTCCTCTTTTAACCACCTCTACAACCCTTATCCGACCCTTCTAGACTATATCCACCCTTTGTATAGCCTAATGTCATCGAAAGACTAGATAGGGACAGATATTTACCTTTTTCTTTTTGGAAATCGAGGTCCTTGCGTAGAGGGGAAGGAGATCTACGTTTTTCCTTTCAGCTGGAAGTGCAACCGGGATCCCTTTCCTCCTTGAATCCCCTTCCTCTTCTTCTTTCTTCTTCTTCTTCTTCTTCTCTTTTTCTTTCTTTCTTTCCTCTGTTTCACGCCTGAGAACCCCCTCCCTCTTTCTCTCGGTTTCACCAGCTCAAACCCTCCAATTAAATCACATCAAGATACTATTCACCCTTTTTTTAATATTATTAAATTCCCATTTTGCCCCTAACACTTCAACATATCTACTGTTATGCCATTAACTTTTGATTCCTTCCAATTTTACCCTTACCACTTCAATGCATCTACAACTATGCCATTATCTTTTGATTCCTTCCAATTTTACCCCTTATATCAATTTTAAAGGACTATTCTATCCCTTTTTATATATAAAAAAAAAAATTTGGGGTTATTACACTCCATCACCGCCGCCCCCTCCTCCGACGACGACCCCGCCGCCGTCCGCGAGCTCCTCCGCCGCCGGATCCTCGCGCTGCAGGACGCGATCTCGGCCGTCGAGCGCTGCCGGAAGCCTGTGGTGGCCGAGATCCACGGCGCCTGCGTCGGCGGCGGGGTCGACCTCGCCGCCGCCTGCGACATCCGGTGCTGCTCCGAGGACGCCTTCTTCTCCGTCAAGGAGGTCGACCTGGCCCTAGCCGCCGACCTCGGGACGCTCCAGCGGCTGCCGGCTATCGTCGGGTACGGGAACGCCGCCGATCTGGCGCTCACGGGGCGGCGCGTCTCCGCGTCGGAGGCCAAGGCGATGGGGCTCGTCTCGAGGGTTTTCCCCACTCGCCAGGCCTTGGAGGAGGGCGTCGCCGCCCTCGCCAGTGGTAATACAAAATTGCCCTTCTCCATTTCTAAAATTACCGATTTGTTAATATTTATTATTAATAGATAATTATTTCTTTGCTGACGATTTTGTCCTTCTATGTACGTTGAATTACTAAATTTAATTGGTTTTCCCTCAGTCTAAGAAAAATAGAATGCTAAATTTAATTGGTTTTTATTATAATATTTAGAAATTTTAGTTTGACGAGTTATGTTAGAACTTTGTGGACGAAATTGCCCTCGATGAACGAGGAATAATTACAGACGGAACCCAAAGATCAAAACAAAATTGGTGGAGGATTTCAGTTTGGTGCTTTATTTTTTGGTGAAAAATAATTACTTATTTTGCGTGAAAGGAGGATTCTTAGGACAAAAATGCCCTTGCACGACACTGGAAAATTACAATTTTAGTTGTAAACTTCATTTATTTATTATTTATTTATATTATCGAAGGGTTGGCGGAGAAGTCGAGCTTGGCGGTGATGGGAACGAAGGCGGTGATGCTGAGAAGCAGAGATCTGACGATGGATCAGGGGCTGGAGTACGTCGCTACATGGAACGCGGCGATGCTCATGTCACGTGACCTGAAGGAGGCCGTCTCCGCCCAGCTCCAGAAGCGGAAGCCAGCCTTTTCTAAGCTGTGAGACTTCGGGGCCATTTAATAATTAAGGAGAACTAAGTGTATGAATTTATGCCGTACAACCGTCTGATCGGTGGACCCGTTTCGGTCCTTTGTATTACCCTAATCTGGATTTGGAGGCTCGAAATAAATCAGCTGGAATGGACTCTAAATTGATGTGGATAATATAATACGGCCTAGTGGAAGGATGCAATTGAGCCGAGTCAAGTAGCTCGAGACTCGAGCTCGATTTGATTCAAAATATTCGAGCTCAAAATTTGACTTGAGATCGACCGAGGCTTAGTATGCAATCTTGAACTCAACTCTATCAAAGAGAAAGTAATACTCGAGATCGACTTTATTTGACTCGAATATCTATACTCAAGTTCGAGCTTAAATTCAAACATTGCTCATAATTTAAAAATATGATTAAAACAAAATATGGTTTTAATTTATTAAATTAATAATATATAAATTACAAATAAAATATAATGTTATAAAATATATATATACACACACACACTTTCGATTAAGCGTGCGAGTCTTCGAGTTGAGTATTTTTTTATTCGAACTCGACTTGAAAAATTATTTGAACTACTCAAGCTTAGTAATGGTTGAATCGAGTCGAGCTTTTTAAGCTAGAACAGTTCACGAGCTACTCAAATCGGCTGCACCCCTGCTTACGAGTTTGATATCTCAAACTTAGAAAACATGCTTTTGATTAGGGGTGGCAATCGGGTCGGGTCAGGCATAAACAGGTCGGGTCAAATACAGGTCGGGTCAGAAAACTATAAATCTGAACCCGACCTGTTTATTAAACGGGTCAGGAATTGTAAACCTGAACCTGACCTGTTTATTAAACAGGTAACCCAACCCGACCCGTTTAACCTGTTTAATAAACAGGTAACCTGTTTACCCAACCCGATCCGACCTGTTTAACCTGTTTGCCCAATCTGACCCGTTTAACCTGTTTAGACCTGTTTAATCTATCCAACCCAACCTGTTTAACCTGCCCAACCTGACCTGTTTAGACCTTTTTAGACCCGTTTAACCTGTTTAGACCTGTTTAACCTGCCCAACAGTTAAACGGGTTAAACGGTTTAAACGGGTTAGACATCTAAAACCCGTATCCGACCCAATTAATAAACAGGTTAAACGGGTTGACCTATTTACGATCCGAACCTGTTTAGGCTAAACCCAAACCTGTTTATGGCGGATCGAACACGGGTCGGGTTGGCGGGTCGGGTCATATTTTGCCACCCCTACTTTTGATGGATATTTCCTATTTAGATAACTCTTCATACCATTAACGTCAACCCAGATAGTTATATTTTGTTTTATTTTTATAAAAAATTTCCCTATTTTGGTGAAATTTATTCTACACATGGAATGCCAATGCTTAGGCATGTGGGATGGATGTGGCCAACTCAACCTGTAGGGCCATTTGATGAACAGTGATTTCATCAGCTGAATAGGTTTATAAATTATAAGGTAAGATTTTGCAGCAGCATGATCACTTTTTTTTTTAAGAAAATGTCTCAGTAAATGAAGTCCCACAAATTGCAGACTTGTTGAGGGAGAGAATCAACAATGAAGTATTTATTCAACAAAACAAGCATATTTATAATGATTGAGCCTCATGCTAATTGAGTCATGCAATAGCATTTGCCATGTGTAGAGGAGAAATGCAGTAAATATTTTTATAAATAAAAAAAAAGTCTCACTTACAAATAGAATTTCAAAAGTAACGATATTTCTTTTCCGTAGTAGCAACTATTTCATGATTTTATTAATATAACATAATTCTTGAAGTGAATTTTGCATAAAAATCCATTTAATTATTGGTTTTGCAGAATTTAGAGATCGTCGGCGAATTTTATTCCTGCATAAAAATATTTCTTTTCCTAAGTACGAGATGGACAATATATATTTGTTGAATATCCAATGAACATTCACAGGACATCCAATACAGGTATTTTGAATATCATCTTTATATTTGTTTAAACTACCGCTAATCTCATATTTAGATCAAAAGATGTAATTGTCCAGGAATCCCTAAACATTTATCATTTTGCATAAAAATCCCTACAAATTGATAATTAAATGGATTTATGCAAAATCTTCTGCAGACAAGAAACACTAAAGATTTAAATCAATATGAAGCATCAAGTTGCAGGATTTTAGCTTCCTGCATGGCTCCAAGTGAGAGCATATTTAATGAAACATAGATTATAAGATATCCTTACTTGTCGCCGGTCTTCCAAGTAGACTTTTGAATCCTTACTAGTTGCCTGTGAACCCCAAAAAAATGCAAAAAGAGGCGGCTTTCAAACCAAACATAGATTATAAGATATCGCTTTGTTCAACCACACCCAATAATTGACCAAACAATACAAGCTCTTTTATTTTTCTGAATCACCACTCCATTGATCTATACACCACTCAAACCAAATTTAGATTCCAGTCTCGACAAAGAATGACTTCACAAATCAAAACCATAACACAAGCTGCAACAAGAACCAAGAAGAAAGGAAATTGAAAAGAGACAAGATCACGGTATCCATCAAGCAAAACAGTGATCCTTCCCCAAGTGGCCACAGATAAGAACAATATGGGAAGCTTCAGGCCTGCCTTATTAACTGCACTACCTGCTTGGCTTGCATTACATCCCTGAATTCAGGTGCAGAAACCTCACCAATTTCCTGCACTCCCTTTGGTTCATGTCTCGGTGCAAGAACCTTACTGATTTCCTGCACTCACTTTGCCTCTACCTGCTTGATTTGATTCCCCAGCTCCAGCTGCCAGAGCCAATACTTCCTGTGGCATCTCCCAGCTTGCACTTCTATGTCCCCAACTCGGCCGCCTTGGGTGTAATGCTGCATGCCCTTGCAAACCCTCTGTCAGGCTGGTCTGCCTGCTTAAATCTGGGGACGCATCACCAAAGCCACCATTCTTGCCATCCAAAGTAGCAGTGTCACTCAGACCTTGTAAATCATTAACATCTGCCCCAATCCTTGCTTCATCCCATGTCCCAGGCTTCCTGCCCATCTCAAGATCACCAACCGGTATCCCCATGTTTGGGCTAATAAAACCTCCGCCCAGCGATCTTGATTGAAATCCCTGTTCTTGTGGCGCTCTTGCCCGGAATTTGTTCTTTGAAGGAGGAATGCTTGTGAAGAAAATTTCTTTGAAGTTTGCCACCACTCCTCTGTTGTATGGGTTATCTCGCCGGTCATAACGATATCTGAAGTTCTCATAAGTAGTCTACAAAGAAAGAGAACAAATTATCAGAATATTAGGAACAAGATGTTCCTGACATAAATAATATCTGTCTCTACAAGGGAATTCTCAGAAGGCAAATCAATTACCTGGTTTGTACTCATGAGATATAAATGGAAGACAGATAGGCCGCCGACAAACCACATAGATAAAAAAGTATAGATTATCAAAACAATGGAAGCTGGAGTCTTGATCAATGCTCTCCAGATAGATATTTGCTCAGCATTCTTGATTCTAATTACATACACCCAGCAGAATCCAAAAACAAAGATGCAGAGTAGAGTTGTTGAGAAGACAAACATATAAAAGAAACGGTAGTTTCGCTTCATTAAAACATAAAATAGATTAGTGATTAGCATAATATAGGAAGATTGTATTAGCACTAAATCAATCTAGTGAAAAACAATGAGTTGTAAAAATCTCATGAGGTTAGTAGCCAAAGAAGAACCAAAATGAATATGTAATTCTACAAGCATATACTATGCTTAGAAAGCTGATCTCGTTAGGACAATAGCAAGAGAAAAATGCTTAGTATATATTGATGACATTCATATGACTGCAGGAAGGAAATAAGTACAGTAATTACAAGTTCTCTCCCATCTCAGAAATTCTTAATTATTCCTTTTTTTTCTATTCTAAAGTTATCATACACTTGACTGTAATTCAACAAGCATAATTTTTATATTCATGCCATTGGTACTGCTCTGCTGCCAGCTGTCTTCATTAGGCTAGCCTAAAAGTCAATCTCATTGGGACAATAACAAGAGAAAAATAACATAATATATTGACGACATTCATAAACTACAGAAAGAAAATCATTACTGTTTATTAGAAGTTCTCTCCCATCTTATAAATTCTCAGTTATTCCTTTGTCTATTCTGAAGTTACCACACGCTTGTAAATTGCATATCAACATAGAAAAGAGAGCTTAAATATTCTTATCTAAAACTTATGAAACTCACAAGCCCTATGCATTGCCCAACCCATGGGCAGTGATGGTCGAAACGTTCCACGCAGTTGTTGCAGACTGAGCAGTGAGAACAGCGAGGAGGTCGATAGAGCATGCATGTATCACAGTATTTGATCTTCACAGTGATCCCATTGACAACAACATCTCTCATTCGAGGTAAACGTAAATGTGGAGTTTGACTACCCCCAACTTCAGTATTACCATCATAGCCTTCAGGTTCTGGAGGATGTGCATTGCGAGGTGTTATACCCGGATCTCTACCAGATGTAAGAAGTAGAAGAGCTATATCCTGAAACATATAGCCTATATCAAACTTTTATCTTTAAAACAATAGGTTATAGCCTTGAGCACAACAATATATGACTGTTGAATAAATTACTATGCGCATTTAAATCAAACTACACATAAAATGATGAGGAACTTCTTATTAGACAGTCTTACTACTGAGCTAGAGTAGCGCTAGTTTATGTTAATTTCATCTTGAAAACATCAGCAAAAATCCAGCAAAAGTATTACCAATGTGGGAGAAAAGGAGGGAAGACAATAGACCTAAATTTCCAAGATCCAAATATTGGGGATGCACCTCCCAGGACTTGAGCCTAGAACCTCTCCAAAACAGAGGACAATGTGACAATTGGGGTTAAAATTATAGTCACTAATGATACAAACTTAGCTTGCAATATATAGCTCACTAGAAACATTATTTGAGTCAGCACCCATGGGAGGGCACAATAATTCATAGTTAACTCAACCAGTAACTTGCATTCCACAACCTATGAAAATCCCAGATAGTAAACAAAATATTTAACTTGGAAGGAAGATATCGGGCATGAACTCGATAAAAAATTAATAAGTCAAGAAGGTTAATATCCAAAAGCTTGTTATTTTCGGTAATATATTGCAGGGACTATATGAGTTAGGTATAGAAATAAAGGCAAACATAAGCAACATGAGACATCAGTTACACAAGGCATGTTATCTTGAAAGTCATAATGGCTCCTCTTCCCAAGTGTTAAAACAAAATAATTGAGAAGAGCTCCATTATAGGGGGAAATAAACAAAACAAACTTTAGCATAAGAATAGGATAATTTTGTACTTTCATCTCCATCTTGTAGAACAGCATAAACCATGCTAGTTTTACAACTTGTATTTAACCAAGATATATAATGTATGAAGCAAGTGAAGATCACAAGGTGGGCAAGTAGAATAGCCTGTGGAAGCATTGCAACCAGTTTTTTCCAAAGCAATGTGAGATAGAGGCTCACATAAGTATTCTGAGTTTCCAACTCCATCACTTGACACTGTCTTGAAAGACATGATAAATCCAGGTTTAGATGAAAGACAAGAATATGACAACTTTTATTGCTTCAAATAAATGGTCTCGGAAAGAAATCTCCAACTACCAATGTTAGGCAAGGACCGGATTGCAGGTTTCTTCATTTGGAAAACAAGAACACACAAGGATTCCTTGCTGACAAGATTGAATGCATGAGCCAACTTCAATTTAAGAGATCTAGACGTAAACTCATTTCTCATTTCTACACACTTGTGTTCAGTAATAATTGAACTACCAAAGATAGATATAAAGCAATATTTGCAGACTTGTCCTGAAGTTTATTGTAATAAGTCTTCATTAAACATGCTACAAACACATTTAAGAAGAATTAACAGACCCATTTTAATTAAATCACTAAGCGACCTATATTCTTTTTATTAGAACTTCAAATGATTTAGGTAGCTAAAAAACTGACATGAAACAAATTATGAAAATAGGATGAACTATTTGCTGGATGTGAATAAATTATAAACCAGAAATGCTGAATCCATTTTCAAGTAAGTATTTCAGGATGGATTATGAGTATTGTTGACTTATCTAAAACACAACAGCAATTTAGACTAACAAGCACAGTATATAACCAAAGCCCGAGGCTTCCTGATTACAAGCATTGGAATTACTCAAAACAGTCAATGTCTGAGGTATATGGAAAATCTTTTTCTTACAAACTCAATTAACACTATAAGATCCATTGAAAGGATAAAACAAAATCAAACCTCCTAAGAACAGTGGGAGGGAAATCATAATGCATGGACAGAAGTGATACTCACATATAGTGTGAAAGCAACAGCTATTACCATTATCGAAATTCCCGAATGATGATAAAAATCATCCATTAGTTTTCTAGCGACAAATACGCAAAAAATTGACATGGGTACAATAATGAGGAACATCGTGAGAAACAGTGATCTTGCATCAGGTCCGAAGATAAACCTCCCTCCAAGAAAAAATTTCTGCAAAGCATATGATCAACCACATTATTGATGAATAATTATTAATAACCCTGCAAGCATATGCCGCATGTCCTGGTGCGGAGGAAAAATAGATATACTGCAATATCATGAAGTCAAAAGTAAATCACTTAACTACAGAAGCATGCAAAACTCAACATAAAGAATGAGGGTTCTTTGATAGCTACAATAGCTAGCACAAATTTTCTTAAATGAAAAGCACCGGTTGTAGATTAGGCTCTCAATCTAGTTATCCAAAAGCATGCAAATTTAGGAAGCGTGTTCCACATGCATAACAAGATGATATAAAATATGGAGAAAAAGCATATGAGAAAAATGTTTCAAAGAAGAATACATTATCTTCAAATGATAGTTGATCTAGTCACAGGAAGATCATACCCTAAGCAGTTTCTAAGAAAGTCTAAGATCACACAGAGCCCCGTCGAGCTAATCAGACAAAGATCATCCCCTAAGCAGAACTAAGAAAGTCCAAGATCACACCGATCCTTGTGGTAGGGATGCCAATGGAGCATATTCGGTGCAGTTATTAAAAAACTGAAACCGAAACCGAAATTCATTACTGCCCCCAAAACCAAAACCGAATTGTTTTTGAGACAAAAAAATCATAACCGTCACTCAAAAAAACCGTAAAACCAAAATCATTAACTTTTTTTATTCATTTCAAAATTTTCACATATAAATAACCAAATTAAAGATATCATCCTTGATTTTCATAATATAATCCATAATCTAACCAAATTCATAATATAATATTTTAGATTTACACAAAATATAAAGGTTATTACGAGTATTAAATATTAGGTATGTTCGGTTTTGGTTTCAGTTTTGGGTTCGGTTTCGGGTCAAGGAATCATCAAAACCATAACCAAAAAAAATGGATGGTTTTTAATTTTTAAACCAATCACCGAAACCATCCCCACTTAATTTCGGTTAAAACCGCTCTATTCGGTTCAGATACGAATAAAATATTCGGCTATGCATCCCTGTTGACATCACTACCTTGTAGAAATAGGATTTTATAAGATACATCAACATTTCTGTAAATGTACATCAACATTTCTGTAAATGGCATCCCCATTCCCTATGCCCGTTGGTACCATACCATATCAATGCATGGTAGTTGGTGTCACCTTTGCTGTGCAGGCACCAACTATATATGGTGTGTCAATACATAATATTCATGTACCACACCGTAATGGAACCTGATTGGCTTGGCTTCCAGTGCCGAGACCTTCAGCCTTGGTAATTGGAATTTGGTTTCAAACCAGATTGATTCAAACTTTCCAAAATCTAATGCTATAAAGTGCAAAGTGAGTGTAATGTAGGTCCAGCATGAACAAGCACAGTTATATTTCTAGTTTCAGTAATAAAATGACATGACAAGATTTGATATAAAATGGATAAGTGACAAAAGAGATAAACATTCTGCTAACTTTTCTCTTGGAGTTACTAAGTCAATTGAAGGACTGCCCACATAGTTAGGTTTCGCCTAATCCCCACCCAACTGGGCTTTCCAAAAAGGTAGAATCTTTGCCTATTCAATCCAGCAAATGCATTAAATTTTTGTTTATGAGGAAAATGGACAAAATCATCAAGAAAAAAGGCATTGACCACCATGTTAACAATATAAAATGAAAATAGACCAAAACAAAAGCATCTACAGTAGACATCAGTCATATATATTACAACTAAAAATGATATCACTAAAGTCACAGTAGCTACCATGCAATAACCTGAGTAAGAGACATAAAACCTCCACATCATTAGCACACAACCACCTTCTTAGCTAATAAAAGAGTGTCTCAGAAATAGTTCTAAAAAATCAACCCAAAAACAGATTGGACAGAAGGGAATTTTTTAAATAAATATTCTAAAAGTTATTCATAATCTAGAACCTAAAAAGGAAATGGAACAAATGGCTTTCTTGATTCCAACCCTCAGTCCATAACCACCTCCCTCCCTCATCCCATCCCTGATGCCACCGTCTTCCTGCCCAACACTCTTCCCATAATCTTCAATTTGTCTCACTCCTTACCTTCATTCAAACCTAGCACACCCTCTTCCTCCCACAGCCTCTCAACTCCCTCACTCATTCCATTCAAACACAATATAACCACCTCCATTCATTCCCAGTAATCTTAACATGTTGGCTTTTGAAAGAATTTAGAAAGTGAGGGAGGAAGTAATGTTCCCTTTCCTTTAGATGGAAAGGAGGGGAGAGTAAATAACTGAAGGGTTCATGAGATGATGACTAACAACTTTTACCCATGATCTATATATTCTATGCACCAAGCCCCTTTACCTCCATTCTGCAAAAAAAACAGCAAAGTTAATAGCATGTTCCTATATCCTATGCACACATGACATGAGACAACCACCGCAAAATGTTTCTAAAAATTGTGATAATGCTAGCTTCGACCCATTTACAAACCACAGTGCTCGTTTTGAAGAGAAGACTGAAGGAACATGCACATGGCAAAGCTCCCCTTAAGTGATGTTGCCAGTCACAGGCAGCCATACCCAACAAGCAGGCTGTCAAGCTGAATCATGGGCATCACCTCATAGTCAGCCTTGGTGCTACTAGGGTACTGAAGGATGGAAGTACTCTTACCTCTCCTTTCCATAATGGCACTACTCATTTGCCTTGAGCACTCTCTTTCCTAGTGAATTCATACTGCCTCCTTTGACCTTTCTGAAGCTTTTCTCTCTCAAATTTTCTATAAGGCTCTTGTTATATATATTACCTTTTATGAAGAGACAGACGAATCTGAAGAGAGGGAAGCCAAGAGCCATAGTTGACTTAGGAATGGCCCACTGCCCTACGGTTCCTCAGTTTTCTCTTATTTATCTCCATATTTCTGTTTCAACAAGTTTTCATGCCAGTTTCTACCTGGATAGCATCTAAAACTGACATTGAAGCTGTACTAGAAAAGTATAGTTATATAAAACTATTTTGCCTTCTTTTTAATACATAAAATTTAAAATAATAATTCTTAAAATAAAATCCCACCTTCAATGAATTTAATCAAAGTCAAGATCGATAATTGGAGCTTGCATCTGATAGCTTCATCTAATATGTCTCTGAATACATTTTCAAAAAATCTTCCTATAACAAAACAAAAGTCAGCCTAAAAGACCAGCCTTTTTTTCTTACACACCCTCTGCAAACTATCATGTGAGAACTCTTTTCATCCATTTGTGTATTTACTTCACACCCAAAAAACGAAAAACGGAACCTCTTAGCCTTTAACCAAGGAATCCTGCACCAATGTGTCACAGACTCATGATCTGGTACTACTTTAAATCAATTGAGAAATCTAGGAAAATCCTTCCTAAAATATTCAACCAGACTACCATCAGAAACTAGCAAGGTTACCTCTCAAACCCTATGCCTTATACCTACCATAAACATCCATATAATGCCACTAACACATTTCCAAAATAAGAAATCCACCTTAAGAGGAGGAGGAGGAGGAGGAAAAAGTAGGATAAATGATGAACGCTTACCATGATCACCTTAAACCACCTTGCCAAGAAATATGCAATCATGTCATAGAGCCCATATTGTTAGCCCTCCACATTTTTGGGATCAGCACTTTCCGACCATGTTAACAAGATTGAGTCCCAATAAATTTTGGCTATGAATACCCATCTTAATCTATTACGAATATGTAGCAAAAATTTGTGATTTGCACAAAGAAAATGAATTAGAGATCTAAGAGCTGGCAACGCAAAATAATGCTAAGAATTGTAGAGCATAAAGATAATCATTTGGATTTAAAACAATGACAAAATCAGTGTGGCAGCCATTTCTAGTTTCATAGCTCTCTTAAGATATTAGTTTTCAAGTACAACTTGAACTCCTCAAACTTACACTCCACAATGAATAAAATTAAGGTAATGCCTAAACAGCCTTTTCTACCTCACATTGAGATACTGCTCATTCTTAAACACAAAATGTGAATTAAAATATAACTCATAACCCTTAGTAGTCATAGACCAAGTAACAAAATTTTCCTATTAATTAAATGTTTGCTTCTAATCCTTGAATTTTGATAAGAATGATGCTTTTGGAGGCCAACAACTTGTATGCCACTAGAAATGATTAACAGATATGAACAGATGGTTCTGAAAAGAAAGTCGCAACCAGAGGTGTAAAGCTAAAACGAACAAAGCACACCAACAGAAGGATTCATAAGATCAGTTTTCTTAATTGCCTAATAAATCATACAGTAAGTCACTGAGACCAACAAATCCCCCCTTCTCATCTCTTGTCATCCAACCTAACCATAAAAGTAAAAAAACTAAAGTTCGTTACTTGATAGGTTCTAACTCAACTAACAATTTCAAGGAATAAAGTCAGCTCTTAAAGCCTCTTAAATTCACCATTCTTGAAGCAACAAATAAACAGGTTGAGAGGTTTTCACATTAATACACCTCAAATCAAGGCAACAAGAAACAAAACAAGGCACCCAATAAAAGTACAGAATCAAATCTCAAAACCCTAACTTTTTCCCCTTTGCCTGCTCTGACACGAATGCCAACATTAAAAATCTAATTTTTTCAGTAATAGCAAGCTGCTAGCAGCCCCTACGCAAAGAGACAGATTAACAAACGCTTGCTAGAGAGAGAGAGAGAGAGAGAGAGAGCAAGGAGGAAGGGGACAAGAGGCCACCACTTACGTTGCTGCCCTTCCAGACCTCGTAAACCCTCGGCGCCTCGCCATCCGCCGCGGCCGCGGAGGACCGATCCGGGTCCCGGGTAGATGGGACCACGTACATTCCTCCTCGCCGGGGCCCCGCGGCGGACGGATCCGGGTCCCGGGTAGATGGGGCCACGTACATTCCTCCTCGCCGGCGCCTCTCCTCCTCCTCTTCCGCCCGCTGGAAACCTTGGATACACGGAGTGCACGCACAGAGGGATGACAATAAAGAGGGGGTCTTTCCTAGGGTCTCTGCTCTCTCCCCACAATGATCGCTGCCCTCCGGTGTACCGTCGGATCCCGGCCTCAGGCCGCCCGGACGTCCGCGATCTCTTCCGTCACAACCCTTCCTCTCCTTCTCCTCCCTCTCTTCCGCCGCCACCGCCGCCGCCGAACTCCGCTTTTCCGTCTCCGACAAGTTAATTGAGAGAGAGCAGGAGAGCTCGGCCGTGTGAATTTTCTCGCACGTGTCCGGGTGGTTGGCGGGTAGGTGCTCAACCTTCCACACGAGGGAGTGGATCAGAGTTAAGCACACCAAGGGGAAGGACTCCAAGAGAGGACCAGTCTGGGTTCCAGATGGACATACAAGTGCAAGTGTGTGAATGACAAGGTTCTTGGAGCCTAACACTTTTGACCTACATGAAAGTTTAGGGCATATTTAATTAGAAAAAATTAAGCTCCAAAATAAGAATGAGATGTGTGACTCCTATTTCATCTATTTGCTTGGAGAGAGTTCCATTTTCATGTGATTCTAGAAGAGAATAAGAACACCTCAATTCTCCAACTCCAATCCAAAGCCTCACCTAGTATTCAAATTCAATTTATTCTAATTACAACCCAAATGCATCAGAAGATATAATTATTCCAATTTCTATTAGTTTCTATTTCGGTCACAAACCAAATACATCCTAAATTTTTTAAATATTTTAAAATTAGACTTAAATATCTCGGCAAAGACGAGATGTTGAAATTCTGCAAAATAATACATGGAAATCTTGATAGTGAAATATTCGTTGCTATAGTAAAAAAAATAGATTATTATAATTCTAAGAAGGCTTTATATTAAATAAGTGCCAAAAAATTTTGTCATGTAATATTGTTATTGTAACAATTAATATGTAACACATTATTACAGTAGCTATATGGGAGTTCATACATGTTAGGTTAATAAATGCTCATATTAATATAATTAATAAAATCTTCCGGCAATTGAATAAGCAATTGAACTGGAAACTTATAGATAAAGAGAGTATTTTATTGCCATCAATGCACGACAAATGCTAAGGCTTTCATGAAGAAAGGATTAGGGATGGTAATGCTTAATTCATTTAACTTGATTTAATCCATTATAAGTAGAATTAGATTAGTTTAAGATTCGGATCTAAATTTTTGATATGTTTAATGAATAGATTGGATTCAGGGTGAAAAATTTTTGATCTATTTTACATCCAATCTGTCAGATCCGACCTTGTTGCGTGATGGCACAAGTATTAAAAAAAATAAAGTTTGTTTCAGAAGTCATAATAATAATAAATCCTGGTGGGCGGCGAAACTCTAGTTATTTATGTGTCCTGGTTCATTTAAAGAGTCCCCTTCTGAGTGCACTTTAGCTTTTCAAAGAGCCGAACTGTTTGACTGGAAGATGCTTTCGCAATACCTCAGCGCATTTGACGCCCACTTATTAGACTTGAGATATAGAATAATAAAATAGCAGCGGAACTGTCAGAAAAACGTAACGGCGTCAAGGCTGTTCTTTTTTTCTCGTTTCTTTTAGCCGTCGGTTGGACCTAACTTCGTCAAAAATACGAATAGTCGCTTGAGGAGCCAAAAGGAGACGTCACACGTGGCAGCGGCTGGATTCTCCTTTCTAAACACCAGTAGAAGTTTTGTTCATGGGTGGTTCTATTTCAAAACAAAGCAGAAAACATATCTAATGAAGTCAATACAACAAAAAGAGTTATGTTGAAAATATATTTTCTGATATTTTTATACTATTTTTTATGTGCTATCTTAAGATGACGTCGCTAATTAATTACCGATATTTTTATGAAATACCATAAAATCTCTATTTTAGCAGCATTCATAAGTGCTTTTTCAAGTATGAATCTTGGTATTTTATTCTAATATTTAGTAGTAATTATAAGCACCCTTAAAATTTCAATCATAACATTTTATTCAAATATTTAGTAGCAACTATATGTACTAATAATATACCATTATATGTGGTAAAAAATTTCCAAAGTAAACTATATATCCTAAGATCTGATTTGAATGTCAAACCATCGACAATCCGGCTGTTGCTTGTACATATGTGTTCATATCATTAAATAATCATTTGATGTACATATTTTATATTTTAGCCATCATTGTATTGTCTTTGATAAAAATAAAAAATAAACATACTTTATTTTATTATTTATGATATTCTAGCAGTCCAGTCCAGTCCAGCTAGAAATGGATGATCTATTCCATTGGACCAAGTCCTTGCCCTTTAATCAATGTCCATAAGTTGTAGAAAGGAAATTAGTGCAAGGAGATTAGGCGATGTCGGAGCGAGATTTTGCCAGTTCTATTATATATGCTCAATATACATAAATATGTGTAGGATAATTATTGTGGTTTTTTTGTTAATCTTTGTTGATAAAAACTAATTCAACTTTTTAGGTATGAAGATACGTGTGGGCATGTGTTTAGTTCCACATTGGTTATTTATTGAGAAAATTTTGGATATTTATAAAGGATTAAGAAATCCAAAAAATACTTTTCGGCTAGCTTTTTTAGGTGCGGTCCTAGACTGTGATATATGGTATCAAAGCGAACTCGGCCTATAGTCTATGTGGACTGGAGACACTGCAACACGAGTTCATGGAGGTCGACCACGAGCTGGTCGTGGTGCATGTTATTAGTTTTGAATGGATTTGAGCCATTAACCCGACAAGAATGTTGGGGCTTGAACGGAAGAGCATGCAATGATCCGTGCGGACGTTTGTTTAGTTATGCATCGGTTATTCGCTTGAGGAGATCTTGAGTATTTATATAGAACTAAGAAATATAAAAAATATCTTCCGACTAGTATTTTTGGATGAAGTTCTAAGTCATGACACTAGGTTATTGGTAGTTTTAGCCTAACCTTACCTTTCGGTCTTAGCCGGTGGAGTTTTCTTTTGATGGTTTGATCATTTTAGATACTTATATTAGTTTTAGCATTAATAAATATGTGGAAGCGGAGTTGGGTATACTGAAACCTCTTATTTGTATGTGCTTTCGATGTTAGAAACTAATTGGAGCTTTTTTGGGTGTGATTGTTTACCTGACTCACCTCAGAGTCCCCCAGGTCAATGAGAAGGTGGGAGTTATAAAAGGTTTGATGGTGATCTCTCTTTCAGCTTTAAATTATATCAATACTAATCAGAGATGCAAAGATCAAAGGGCTGTGGCTGGTCCCAGGGAAGAGTCAGAGCCTTGACTTGTGAACATGTAACTCCTCCAAGACATTCAAAGCCCACTGTTAGGAGACCCCCAAAGCCAAGGCCAAGTGCTAGGATTAGTGAGCGGGAAAGCCACAAGAAAGCTTACAGATGCTATAAATGCCCATTAATTGCAGAGAGGTGGCTGGGTTTGGGCCCTGTCCGCTGCTGGAAAACCGTGCTCCATTCGGAAACCCTGCTGCTTAAATGCAGAGACCCAGGAAAGCGAGTCCCATGTCCATCTCCTCCCAACCTGACCTCAGAGAAATCCAAGACCACTGGAGAAATCCCACCCAAAAGTAAAAAGCAACCTCTTCTGAGAGCTCTTCTTTCTTCTCCCTTCTAAGATGATATGAAGCCCATCATGAGGTTGTAAAGCATCCCAGGGAAGTGGTTGTGTTCCCTGTCCTACTTTTCTTAAAGGTGTGTGTGTGGGGGGGTTCTCCATTATTTTCTTATGTCCTTCTGGTTCATGGCTTCTTCCTTGTTTGCCTCCTGAAAAAGTTTCAACTTTTTGAATCAAAAGTTCCTCTTTTTCCTTGTTCTCCTGTAAGTTTGGCTTGTCTGTGTGTTCTAGACTCCTCGTATCTTTTGCTGCCTCTTTGTTTTCCCTTATAAAAGGTGCTGCCTTTTGAATCAAAAGTCCGTATTTAAATTGCTCTCCAACATGTTAGGCTGCTGGTTTTGCCTTTTATCATTGCTGCTTCCCTGCTTGCCTTTTAAAAAGTAGTAGCTCTTGGCCTGTTATAGCTTTGGAGTTTTGTCTTTTAATCGAAAGACCTTCTTTTCCTTGCTCTCTGTCTTCTTGTAAGCTTGGATGCTGTTTGCTTTAAATTGGTCCATTGGTTGCAGGTATGTATAAAAACCAGCTACAAGAGCTAGCACAGAGGAGCTGCTTCAATCTCCCCTCCTATGCTTGCATAAGGGAAGGACCAGACCATGCACCAAGGTTCAAAGCCTCGGTTAACTTCAATGGAGAGATCTTTGAGGGGCCAAGCAACTGCACCACTCTAAGGCAGGCAGAGCATGCTGCAGCTGAGGTGGCCCTCACCAACCTCTCCACCAGAGGTCCTTCCAAGTCTCTGGCAGCTAGAGTCCTTGTGAGTCCCTTTTCCTCTATTCCTAGACTTCGTTGCGTTCCTCTTTTTATCTTGTCAACCGGAGCAAGCCATTTGTCTCTTGTCATTGTTTTCTTCTTTCCTTTTGTCCTGTGGCTACTTGTTGGATAGGATGAGACTGGGGTGTACAAGAACCTTCTCCAAGAGACTGCTCACAGGGCTGGCTTGAAGCTCCCTGTCTACACTACCGTGAGGTCAGGGCCTGGCCACCTCCCTGTCTTCACTTGCTCTGTGGAGCTCGCTGGCATGAGCTTCCCTGGTGAGCCAGCGAAGACCAAGAAACAAGCTGAGAAGAATGCTGCCATGGCTGCTTGGTCTGCTCTTAAACAAAGTAAAGAAAAACCATGTCTTTTCTCTTCTAGTGTCTCATTATTCTTGTGTGTTCTTATGGTTCTATCTTTTTGGAGAAAAGTTGTTATGATTTATCTTTCAAATGGTTATATATTTGTAGTGCCAGATTTGGGTTCTTCCTCGCAGCAGGCCAGAGAGAAAGAGAGCAGTGAAGAGCAGGAAGAGGTGGTTGTGACGAGAGTTTTATCTAATTTAAGGCCTAAAGAGGAGAGCAAACCAGTGAGACACAGGACTCAGCATCAACAGAGGAGCAGGGTGGTGTTAGGCTCTAGAGAGGGCACCTCTGCTTCTTCTTCTCTCTATTCTTTAGCATTTCATCACAGATGGAAGGTCTTGGATCCTCTGCGTGCTCAGCAACAGAGATGTTTCCTAGCTCCCAAGATATTACCACCAATGACCTTGTTGCAGCACTCTTCCATCACCTCTCAAGAGCCACCTTTCTCCAAGGACAAGAGCAGCAATGTACCTCTCTTCTCATCAAAAAGACCAATGCCTTCTGCACCACGGCTGGAAGAGAGACCAAAGGATGAGGAACAGAGCAATGGGAATTCGCCGGCGAAGCCATATACTCCTACGCCGGCGGCCTATTCCCGGGCTTTTTCTATATCGAACACGTCGGCCGCCAGCCGAGTGATGGATCAAAGAACCCAGCAAACCCAGATGAGTGCCCGGCCATTTTGTCCCTCTCCTTGTACCAATCCTTCAACTGGAACAGCTTCCTGCAAGAAATCTACAGGCAATTCCATTTCCAACAGTGTTTGCCAGTGGTGGATACCGTCCGCCCGGTGTTGCTCCTGCTGTGCATATAAGATCTGTGATTCCGGTCTGCGCTGCCCCGCCGATGAGGCCAGCAGCTAACACCATACCAGTCCAGAAGAAAGAAGGAGAGATCTCAGCAGCCACCACCTCAAAAGCTCAACAGGCTCCACTTATGAAGATGGGATGAATTACTTTGAAGTATCCATATAAACTTTTAATCTTATCATCATGCAGGTTTTGAATTTTATGGGTTTGTTTTTGAGAACTCTCTCTTGCTTTTGCTTCTTTGAATTCATGGATTCTGGCTCATGGTTCTTCAGCTGATGGTGGTTCCTCAGAGGAATTTTGTCACACCTTGCTATGTAATCGATTAACTTCTACTCTATGTTCTCCATGTTTTCAATGACAACTTAACCGCAGACTAGAATTATACATGAAAAGCATCAAACAAACATATCACTTATGCACATCATCATTCAAATTTTTGTTTCATCTGTCTTCTTAGCTTATTTTCTGTTGTTTGAGAACTTTGTTTTAGCTCATGGCTTCTTAAAAGCCTGCTTTGCATGTGAGTTTTTTAGCAATTCAACTGAAATCAAAGCACCACATCTTTTTAACACAAACTATCTTTCAAACTTCTGCTTCCATGAGTATAGTTGCTTACGTACTACTCTCCTTGTGTCTGATTTGTTACACATATTTCTTTACTTAGTGTTACTTGATAAAACTTAAATACAGCCTAGCAAATTTTAAACCTTCTCCTCTCCCACAGTGAGAAGTAGATGTAGATGAATAGAGCATCAAAACCAATTGATGTCAGTTCAGAGGCCAGAAAATTTTTCCAAATTTGCTTCATCTGTTCTGGTCAAACTCTATGATTGTTTTCTGCAGGCTAATTCTCAAGAAAACTATCAAATCTTTTGGTAACTAGCTCATTGATTGTTAATCCAAAGCCTAATCCATCTAATCTTTGCTACAGACCGGATTGCCATGTATGTGATTTATATAAACTTCGTTGAGGTGTCTCGAGAGAACTCTGCTACAATAGGATATGCTCTTCAACTCCTTCACCATTTCTCTCCATGTACTGAAAAATTATTACTGCAGATAAAAGAAAAAAAATGATTAGTTCCAAATTATTCTAAGGGGAAGAAAGGAGCCAAGATATCAATGAGCAATGGACAAGGCATTTATTATCGCCTCAGAAGGAAGCCATGGAGGGATGGAGGAGAGGGAGAGAGTGAGAAAGATTGCAGGCGAGTCCTTGTGGGCAGATGGCAGGCATTGAATGCAATAAGTGAAGCAAAAAAAAGAAAAACAAAAATAAATGTTGTGATGAAAAAGCTAGCTTTTAAGTTTGGGGTCAGTCATTTAGTGGACTCTGTCTTCCCCCATTAATGCCTTTGGGAAGACGAGAGAGACAGAGGGAGAGAGAGAGTTTTCTCGCATGCCATGAATGCCGTCTCCAACTTCCCCACTCCTTCAGCTCTCATTACTCGGTTGTTTGATAGCCTTCTGAATGCCATTGCTTTGGGATTGAAATGTTCAGTCCATCAGTGACTGTTCAGTGTCATGTGCTGTTGGATTAGATAAATGTTAGGACTTGGAGCATGGGTCCGGAAAAAGGAAATATAGCTTTTATATAGGGGGCAATTCAAGATGCTAATGTAATTAGTTCCAAGTTCTTCTGTAATAGTTGGAAAAGAAGGGAAAATATTTTAACAGGATTATTATAGTAAGAAAACAGTTAATAGGACAATTCATTGAGTTGTTCTTTGGACAATTCTAATTTTCTGAATTATTTTTGAAGAAAATTGTCTCTTGTGCATCACTCGAAAGAGTTTTTTTTTTTTTTTTTGAGAATTAGGACTCCGTTTTTTCTTCTCTTTGCCATGTATTTTTTTTTTGATTTTATTAGTTGCACTCACATACATCTATGTCATAAAAAAAAAAAAAAAAAAGCCTCTGAAACAACTATTTGTTTGAACAAATTTAATATTCCCTTGAGACATTTTTATGCCATTGAACAGAGATGCCCTTTCCTACACCATGGAACATCTTTTTCATCAAGTTTAATTGCATAGCAGAGATCACATGAGTCTAAAAATTCAGCTACACATTTTTGTCTAAAAAAAAAATCTAAGATTTGGTTTTATATGGAAAAAAGGTTGCATGATTTTGGACATTTGTGCACAAGCTTTGAATGAGTTCATTCGAGGCCAGTGACATTTTCATTCACTGTCACAACTCAAAATTGCCTCTTCTCCTATAAAAAGGACATGTCTCCAAGTTGGGAATAATAAAACCAACTCCATCCCCCTAAACCCTATAAATGCTAATCGATGAATAATTTAACAAAAAAATTTGGTTTCTTAAGCTGTATTAGAATTTGTTGATGGATCATGGGAACAAAATTTCTTTTTGACTAGCTTGCAGTAGATGACACCTAAAAGAATTGCTTTAAGGAAAGTATATGCACACTTTTCCAGTATAATATTCCAGTCAATGAGTCATGAAGATCTGCAACTGCTTATGAATAAGTTTGCTACCTGTAGAGTTGTGTATTTGATCACCCATGAGCTGGATTATCAGAATTTTCAAGCTTTATAGTGTAAGTAGTATGATGGTCTCAGGCTTTGGCATAATCTATGAGTTGCTTGGGCAAATATCCCATATTAGTCTTTTGCTTTATCAATATTATTATTATTATTCTTTTCTAGGGAAACAGGGTAGAGATATCATCTGGCCTTATCCATCTCCCCAAGTGAAGAGGGATGCCAACCAATTAAGCTAAAACTGGTTGGCTAAGTCTCATAAGAATTAGAATAGCTCATTTATTGGAAGAAAAATAAATAAAGAAATAGAAATGGCTTAAGGGCATAGGAATTTTGGTGCAATCAAGAATCTAAGAAAGATAGCTATAGTAGCAGCATTGCAAAATGTTAAAAGAAAGAAAAAAAAAAAAATCTAAAAGTCCATTATCATTTATGCTTGGTTAGTTGATCCAGAGTTGTTTATATTTACTTTTACAATTCACTCCTTCAAATTACCCATGGTTAATTCTCTCATGCTTTTTGTATCACATCCACTTGGTCTGATTCTACTGCCTTTTCGTGCTCTCATTTATTTGTGGTCCGAGCAACTGTGGACCAAAGCCATGGTTTTATTACTGGATACACCTAAAGAGCCGACCAAGATGAATCAGCTCGCTATTTTGCCGCAAGTTGACTATTTAAAACTTGTCATTTGGCCCACCTAAAGAGTGCAGGCAGACTCTCCTGTATCTCAAACTCTTTCACAGATGGCAACAACTCTAGCCATATCGCTAGCTATTTTCTAACAAGCACGGTATCGAAACAAATTCCGTTACTGAAAAATATGGAAGAGATTTACAAGTAAGATACGCAGCCTTACCTTATCAACTAGCGTATTTTCTTCAAACTACTAGGCAAGAGGTTCTGATCCTCACTTTATATATTGCGTTCCTGGTAGTCTTCCAGATAAGTTCTCTTTCAACTCTTTTATATTGTTTCTTCACTCCTCTCACGCTTCCTCATGTTTCCCAAGGGTTGTATCTGTCATAGGTATCAAAGGGTCTTTTGTCAGACTTGCTCTGATAGATGGATTTCTTTATTTTTTACTGTTTCAAGTTGAAGCCAGCGTTGGAGCGCCACTAGAAGCCGTTTCTCTACTATCTAACTCTACCGGAACATCCCCACAAAGATGTATAGTGATCCAATCCAATCTCTCTAATCTGGACAATGGACAAGCCAAGAACTCTAGCGACCACCACCAACTCAATACTTGGGCCAGACCAGTTTCCGGTGGCAGCATTACTCTTGCTCTACAAAAACAAAACCGAACAAATGATCATATTTTGACCATACGAAACAATCCACACAATCTTAGGCTGCTACTCCAAGTTATGATTTACAGCATTGAGCAAATTCTTGAACAGTTTTTGATGTGGTGCATCAGCTAAGAGGGGCCTAAACCAATAGACATATGCAAGAACCAACACTGCTAAAGCGCATTCGATGCACATCAGATTGCGACGGATCGCCTATGAATCTTGTTCAATTGTAAAGTAACAATGCCCATTGAATCAAGAAATGTGGCAGCGAAGAATCGACGCAGTCGAGGATAGGATGGCCGGTCTCAGTTGAGCCCCGCCCTCGGTACTACTCGACCAATCACAGCAATATGGTAGGTGATCTTCAGCGTTTTCCTCGAAATTAAATCGCAGAAGCTCCATATGTCTTATGAACAAAATTTTATCTTACACTGCTGTCACTCGAGGATGATTTGCATGCCATACATTGCATTATCATGGTACAAATTACATGGATCATGTTGCCATTTGAACGTGGAACATCAACCATATGGGGAAGGAATGCCAACCACCAGGCTATTGCCCTCGAGGCATTTCCAAGGGTCGGACCAATCAGAGCCAATCAAAACACTTACTACGTTCTTTATAATGGACAATTAGGAAACAAGCTCTGAAGGATCATTTAATATGAGGATGGACTTTTGGGGGCTGTAGCAATTTTGAGGGAGCATTCCTTGCCCCATTCTATGGAGGTTTTATTGTCACAGAGGGCATTTTGAATATAGAACTGCAGTCAATAGTTGAATAGAGAGGAGGAATAAATGTTATAAACATGGTGCCTTAAATATGATGAGAATGGTGGGTGATCATGTAGGTGATATCTCCCAATTGTATTTAACGAGGGATGATCAATGTATGAGAAGATGATCAAATTCACAGGCAAATCCATGAGTCAAATGTTCAAAAACTTATGGTGGCCCACTTAAATAGAAATAGGATGTCATGATAGAGTTACTAGAGATTAAATGCTATATTGCTCAAAGTAGGAGCTCAGAATTGCAATGCTGCCTTAGGAATGAGAGGAGGAAAGATGACATGAGTGGAAGGGCCTAAACAAGATATCAGCCATGGTGGATGCTACACTTGGTGGACACTAGATAAAGGAATTTATTCAGCAATTTAGCAAAAAAAATCAGAAAAATATTAGGTTATAAATGGAGAGCGAAAACTCGAGCGGAGTTGTTTAAATAAGGCAGATTGATCATAACATATAACTATTGCTTATGAGATATATGCATGTTTGGATGGTCAAATGGTTTATTTTTTATTTTTTATATTTTATTTTCCTTTTTTTTCACTAGTAGTCCTAAAAACGGGTTGGGCAAAGGTTTCCTAAAACTTTCTTTTATCAATAAATAAATAAATAGCTAAAAAGTTTCTAAACTTTTACCTTTCAATCAATTCAGGATCTCATGAATTTTCTCCCTCACAAAATTTTAGTAGCATATGCACATGGTCGATGCAAGAGTACAGAAAGGCAACTCATTCACCCGAGTTTCCTTCTTTTCTTTTTCATTTTTGCAGCGAAGACTGTTATTATCTCAGCGAAGACTGTTATTATCTCAGTCTCCTATTCTTCAGTATATCAAAAGGCTCTTCCTATATGGTTCTGTTTTGCCAATCTAAATTTCAATCAGCATTTCTTTTTAAGCCTTATTGGTGCGGACACCAGTGCCAGGTCAGCCAGTCGCCACAGGATCCAGCCAGCTCAGTGAGTTCCAGCCGATTCAGCCAGCCTGATTTTATTTTAGATTGATTTATTTTAGTTCGATTTATTTTATGTTGATTAGGTTTATTTGCATATTGTCATTTGGGTTTATTTGCATATTGTCATTTTGGGGTCTTTTTGGAATTGTTTTATTTGTAGGGGTTTATTTGTTATTTTGTGACTCTATATATATGGGCCCATCCTCATGTTTAGGATTTTGATGAATGATGAATGAAAATTAGCCTTCTTGTCTTCTTCTTCCCCCTCATCTTCTCCTCCTCCTCTTCTTCCCCCTCCTCTTCTTTCCCCTTTCCTCTCCTTCATGCAGTTGTCCTACATCAGCTTTGATATCAGAGCTAGGTTCGGCTTTGCCTCTGTTGTCAAAGCTCAGTCCTGAACAACTCTCTTCTCGTGAAAGAAACCTCTCTCTCTCTCCCGTGATATGCTGGCCGTGAGTTCCTTCTTCCAGAAATCCATCTCGTAGCCGTCCGAGGGATCAAGCATCAAGGGAAAGCAGTGCAAAAAAATAATAAAAAGAAGAAGAAGAAAAAGAAGAAAAACACCCATATGTTGCCTCTTTCTTCTCTCTCGGCTCCCACACAAAAGAACAAAAGGGGAACAACCCCTGCGCCGGACCCTCCCCGCCCGTTGTCGCACCTGAGCCTACCGCCGCCATCAGTTGTCGTCGCTGCCACCCCCACCTCGCAGCACCGCCAGTTCGCCAACGCAGACCGCCGCATCTCCACGGAAACCGCCACCCCTGAGTCCCCGTGTTTGACCGGCCTCCGTTCACCGCTGCAGGACACGGACCCGCAGCCGTGACTGCCGCCCTCCGCCCCGGAGCACCGTTCCCCACCGGAGTCCGTCGCGCCCTTCCTCGCAGCCGAAGCCGCGAAATCCGGCACGTCCCAACGAACCCGTCGGAGGTTGAAGACGGACTGCATTAACGGGTAAGATCCAACACCCGTTAAGCCGCTAACCTAGCTCTGCCCTTAGAAAAAAAGAAAGAGAGGAGCCGCACGTGAACTGCGCGTGCTCAATTGCACGTGAGTCACACGCGCAAGCGCGCACGTGACCACACGTGCTTGCCAAAAAAAGAGGCAAAAAAAAAATTTAAAAAAAAGAAGAAAAAAGAAAAGAAAAGAAAAAAAGGAAAATCCTTACCTCTGTTCTTCATCCCGATCGGCCTCCGCTTCTTCTTCCGCCGCGCCGCCCACCCTTTGTGAACGCCGTCGGCACTGCCGCTTTCACCATCACCGTCTCCGCTCTTGTCCGCCATCGCCACCCAAGCGCCGCCGCTCCACGCCGCCGTGCCGCCACATCACCTTCGCCGTCGCCGAGCATCTCCTTCCCCGCGGCCGACTGCAGCACCACGGCTACCTCCTTTCTCGGCTACCTCTTCGTCTTCCCCGAGTCGTGGCCGTCGTCGTCTCCGCCGCTTGAGTTCCACCGCTTCAGTACCTCCCCGCCGCCGAGCCCTCGCCTCCCGCCGCCCGAGCTTCTTCTTCTCTCCGCCGAGCCCTCGTCCGAGCCGTCACCGCCGGAGTCCATCGCCAGAACGAGCGCCACCGCCATTCCGCCGCCATTCCGCCTCCCCTACATAGGCCCGATCCACCACCTCTCGACACCCATCACGTCCAGCAAGCCCTTTTGCAACGGCCACAACATCTCCTCCTCCTCTGTTGTTCACAGGCCAATCAGACCACACCAGTTGCGGTGATTCGACCAGATTTGCGCCATCTGAGCCGAGTTACCATACATTGGTCGTCGCTCCAACCCAGATCAGGTTTCTTCCCTTACTGTAAATTTTATTTGTTTGTCTAAATTTAGAATTAATTAACTCTTAAGTGCTCTATTGATATTGCTTTTTGAAAATTCAACACATCCACTTCAAATAATACGAAAACTCTAGTAGTGGCCTATCTTTACTATTAATTGTGGGTACCAAATCTTCGAGAGTCTTTAAGGCTCTGTGCAGCCCTGCAACATATTGAAAACTAGTACTATTTGACTGCAACTACATATTTGAATTTATTACGTAATTCAAAGCCAATTTCAATTGCTTGAGTTAGCTTCCGATTATATTAAGCATATATTCAAATTATTTTCATGCATTAGGTCCACTTAGGAATCTCTATAGTTGGTAGGATCATACATATCTTCATTCATTTCATGCATCGACGTAGTGGTCGTGTCGCATCTCATTGAGTCCCAATTAGATATGGATTCCAAAATCAAAGCTCTATTAAAAGCTATCCAAGACATTAATATTCAGGTCCAAGCTAATAATGCCCGACTTGATTCAATTAAGTCTTCAATTCAGAGGGTTATTGAACCCAAGGAACCTAGTGCCTCCCATTTATCGGGTCTTGAAGGGGACGAAACCCTAGAACAATAAGGCTCTGTTCGGCAGGGCAATTTTGATAATAGGTCTGTTCCAGGTCATCATCATGCCTACCCTCGCCCTAGAGGACCTGGTCCCTTCTCTAATATTGATAGAGGTTACCGACATAACGTAGAGCCCAGAGAACCTCGTGACCATGTTGAAGATGTGATGAAAGACATCCGGGTTGAAGCTCCTACCTTTGATGGTCGCAATGACCCAAAGATCTTTTCAGACTGGTTGCATGAAATGGACCACTTCTTTGAGTGGTATAATTTGTCTGAAGAAAAGAAGGTTTGGTTCGCCAGAATGAAGCTCATCGGTCGAGCTAAACTTTTCTGGCAAAGCACCAAACATCTGTTAGCTAGGAGACATCAACATGAAATAACTGATTGGGTAGAGATGAAAGAGAGACTTAAAGAAAAATACCTACTCTTTAACTACCAAGACGATCTCCTTAACCGATGGAACATTAAGTCAACATTTGTAAGGCGCCCTGACACATGGAACACTTTCACAGGCTTTAATTCCTTAGGGTCCAAACCTTTTGTAGGGTCCACTACTCCTAGGCCCCCTCCTACTGCCCATGTCTCAAGCCGAGACACTAATGGCAAGGGAATCCTTGGTGAGCCTCCCAAACCACATTCCAAAACTTACAAATGCCAAGTTTTGGTCACGTTACCTCCCAATGTGCTAACAAATTTTTCGTTATTGCTCAGCAAGAGCAGGGAGGTGACATAGATGACTTAGAGGAGCAAATCTATGAACTAAACCTCGATGACATTTAGGACGTTGAGGAAAAGCGTGATGACAAACCTGAAACCCTAGGATACACCCACACTACACCTAACTCGCTTGCACAGTCAGATAGCGGGTCTGACCAGTCTACCATGAGTGCTGTTGGATATGCCCTCGCACAACCCATCGAAACTGATGTTAGGATTTCTGAGCCTGCATATGCATTTGCACAACACATTCATAAGTTGCATCAGGAAATCCATAAAGGCATTCATACATGGACTGCTCACTATAAGATGCAAACTGATTTCCACGCTAAAGAATTTCAAACTTGGGGTTACGTAATGATCCATCTTAAGGAATTATAGTCTCTTAGTATTGGACCATTCAGGATGTTGCACAAGGATGGCACTGACGTCTATACCATTGACTTTTCATTTGATTTTGGTCATAGCCTTACTCTTAATATTAAAGATTTGGTTGCAATCCCTATTGACTCTTTTGCTGCACACTCTCTTGCGCCCGATGTTTATCCTATTATTGATTTCATGTCATTTGCGTTTCCTTTTCTCCTCCATCGAGCATAAAAAGAGTATATTGATTTTATTTTAGCCGAGCAAATAGTCTCTAACAGTGATGGAGGCATCCAGCATTTTCTGGTTCGTTGGCGTGGACGACCAAAGTCCGGTTACACTTGGATCCAGCACGAGGAGAGACCGCCGATTGACCCGGACTTGTTGAAGTATTACCGGGGCTTTACCGAGCCGCTTTCGTCGAGGTCGACTTCTTTCCACCCGGAGAAAGTTGGTGCGGACACCAGTGCCAGGTCAGCCGGTCGCCATAGGATCCAGCCAACTCAGCGGGTCCTAGCCGATTCAGCAAGCCTGATTTTATTTTAGATTGATTTATTTTATGTTGATTGGGTTTATTTGCATATTGTCATTTGGGTTTATTTGCATATTGTCATTTTAGGAGCTTTTTATAATCATTTTATTTGTAGGGGTTTATTTGTTATTTTGTGATATGGGTCCATTCTTATGTTTAGGATTTTGATGATGATGAATGAAAATTAGCCTTCTTGTCTTCTTCTTCCCCCTCCTCTTTTCCTCCTCTTCTTCTTCCCCCTCCTCTTCTTTCCCCTTTCCTCTCCTTCCTGCATGTCCTGCGTCACTTATCACGTCTTTTCTGTCGATCAAACACTATTCTTTTTCATTTTTAGGGCGAAGACTGTTAACTGTCTCAGCATCCTAATCTTCGGTATATCAAAAGGCTGTTCCTATCTGGTTCTGTTTTGCCAATCCAGATTTTAATCAGCATCTCTTTTTAAGCCTTATCGCATGTCTTTTCTATTGATCAAACACAATGATCCATCAATGTGACATTGAATCAAACCAATTAAAATGAAAGCTTCATTTGTTTCCCATGCTCACATTCCAACCTGATGCCGGACCAAATTTAAAATGGAAGCAGAAGAAGAGGGGAAGAGAAGGAGGAAGAAGAAGAGAAGAAGGAGAAGGGAGGAGAAGAGAAAGAAGAGGAAAACGTGGGGGAAAGAAATTCTTAATTCTTCATTAAACCCTAATCATGAAAATAGTTCCCTATATATAGGGCCCAAATACACAATTTGTATAAACCCCCTTACACAGAAATAAATCCTAATAAACCCACAAATAACACAAATAAACCACAAATAAGCCTTAAAATGCAAATAAGCCCAGAAATAAAATAAACCACAAATAAACCCTAGAATGCAAATAAGCCCAGAAATAAAATAATAAAATAAATATGCAAATAAAATGGGTCTGACTCAATCCGGGGGCTCAGGATCATCTGGATGAAGGGCTCTGATGTCCCCATCAACTCCTTCCGGGTGAGAAAAACTCGACCCCGTCGAGTACAGGTCTGGCCGGCTGTCGTACTGATCCAGAAGATCGGGGTCAAGGCGCTGCAACTGTGCTCTGAAAATCCACGTCACATCAGACTTTGGTCGACCTTTCCACCGAACAAGGTAACGTTGGTAACCACCATTCCTGGTTGAAATAACCTGCTCATCCAATTTATGTTCTATTTGTTCTCTGCGTGCATGAGATTTGGGAGGTGGTGGCTCAACAGCAGGTAAGAGGTCAGGGTGTCCAACATGGATAGGTATATCAATAAAGGGGTCAGAAGGCATGAATATTAACTTTTTGTATGGGACTAAATCTTTAATATTAAATGTCGCACTAATCCCATAGTCATCAGGAAGATCCACAACATATGCATTCGAACTGGTTTTCTTTAAGATTTTGAACGGTTCTGCACTACAAGTTTGCAATTTCTTAAACGTATTTGAAGAAAATCGTTCAAGCCTAATTCTTATCATGAAGTAATCTTTTTCACTTAACTCTTTATAACGTCTGTGTAAATCAGCAAGGGATTTATATTTTAAGTTATTAAAGTGACTAAAATTGCTGATTTCTTGATGCAATGAATGTGGATGTGATGCAATTGATTGTGCAGACTCCAAGACTCTATACTGATGAGACATGAAAAACAGGTCTATGGGTTGCCTAGGTTTGTAATCATGCACCACTTCAATCGGATTTATGCCTATGGACTTATGAACCGAACTATTATATGCAAACTCAACTGTCGGTAATATTAAATTCCAGGTCCTAGCATATGCATTCGGTCTGAGCCTATGATGTGGAAGGTTGGACAGAGATGCTCCGGGAACTAGATCGATTGCGCGTTGGATATCACGCATTGGAGAAAGTGCATCCGGAAGATCATCAGGGAGTGCATCATGAAACTCCTCTAGAAGAGAAACTACTACTGGGGAATGTTCAAGGTTGGACTCCGCATGGGTATCTTTAGCTACAAGTGCCAATTCAGGTGACTTGCTCTCAATATCTGTCACTACCTCTTCTACAGTAGTGATGTGAAGTGGCTTGGTTATACTTAGATCAATAGTCTCCCTTTGGAAATCATTTTGGACAAAGTCTAATTCTGTAGGTTCGTCATCAAAGTCTTCTTCATAGTCTTCTATATTTGGTTCATAAACTTCTTCGACATATTCGGCCTCTTGGTTCCTAACTTCTGGTTCAGTAATCGGGTAGGTCTTAGTGGAACATTGGGGCGCTATATGGCCGAATTGTTGACACCTAGAGTATTGGGTTTGGTGCCTAGGAGAGTGGGGAAGGACTACAGGTGGTGCGACCAAGCCGATTTTAGGTTGGGCTGTAACAGGGGTTGGCGATTTAGGGGTCCTAGAATTTTGCACGAGCTCACGGATCTCTTGTTTGAATTCCTTGTATCCAGCCCGCATGGCAACGATCTGTTCCTTGATAGACCTCAAAATGTCGGAATTCATGGTAGCTACAGGAGTTTTAGGTTGACTGAGATAGTACTCCATATCACTACAGGTTGACATGTAATGATGACACTGGGTGATGATGTGAAATGCAGTGTCACTAATAAAACCCTAATAACTATGATGTAGGACCAAATTTGATGCAGGACAACCTACTAATGCAATCTATTATGATTTCAGAAATCAGCAAGTCTTCACAAAAATAACTTAAAATTTAAATGTTGCTGATTTTTACTTCGGTTATTCAGAATTAAGGATTAAGATTATTCAATTTAAGAAATTAGATTGCAATCAAGTAGTACAGTTGTTCTGATCCTAAATCAATCTGATCGAAGAATGTTGAGAAGCATCCAGTTGTTAGGGTGTGCTAATTTAATATTTAGATTTTAAAAGGGCAATAGGATGGGTTTGAAAGTAGGGATTCTATGTTCTGAATTTTGACAGCAAAAGTAAATTTTCAAAATGTGGCTATCATGCAAGAGAACTAGAACATAATTAAATGAACAAGCCCAAGAAAAAGTGGAAACCTATCACCTGTCGGAAAGTAGACGACCAGAGTCGTTTGCTCGTGGACGATGATCAGGAGTGCGGTTGTAGCTGATGGATCGTTCAAAGAGCTCCAATTGGATTTGTGCGCAGCAACTCGTCGGGCTTGCTGTGAAAATGGGCCTGTTGAACCCAAAATAAAGGAGAATGGTTGTGGTGGGGCCGCATGGGCCTGATGGGTCTTCGGCCCAACAAGAAAAAGAGGGAAGAGGGGGGGACCGGGGGGGGGGGGGGGGGGGGCGGCAAAACCGGGGAATGATCCAGATGAGTGTGGAGAGGGTTTCACCGTTGGAACCCTTGATGAAATGAAAGAGGGAGGGAGAGTTGGCGATGGGCAAGGTGCCGTGAGGAATGGTCAGGATAGATGAAGACGAGGGGGGGGGGGGGGGAGGGGGGAACAGTGAAGGCGGTGGCGGCGGGTGAGGCGACGGGGCGGTCGGACTCAGTCGGCAGCAGAGGAGACGGAAGCGGTGAGCGGCGACGAAGGAAGAGGAAGGGGCGGAGCGCGGCGGCGGGGAGACAAGGCGGCGCTGCAGTGGAGGCGGAGGCGGTCACAGCACGGGGGCGGCGCTGCGTGCAGGCGGCAGAGGAAGAGAGCAGTGGTGAGCGGCGGAGGGGCGCGGCGGCGCTCGGCGACGGTGCGGCGACGGCAACGGTGGTTAAACTCTGGCGGCGGGGAGGCTCCGTGGACGAAACGGCGGCACCTCGGCGGCTCGGCGAAGACGGCGTCGGCGGGCAGACGATTGGGGAAGAACAGGTAAGGTGTTTTTTTTTTTTCCTTTCTTTCTTTCTTTTTTTTTCCTCTTTTTTTTTTTTAACGCACGTGCGGTCACGTGCGGAGCTTTGTGGATCCGGGTTTCGGGTTATCGGGTTGGACCCGACCCGATACTCATCACAGATTTGTCACGTGTAAATCACGTGCGGGACCTTTTTTTTTTTTTGGATCCGGGCTACCGGGTTGTGGGCTAACGGGTGTGAAGCTTACCCGTTAAGCAATTTTAAACCTCCCGACGGTTCGGGAGGGTTCTCCGACCCTTGCGGCGGCGGCTGCGGGGCGGGGCTCCGATGGCCGTGGCGGAGGGCGGTGATCTCGGCTGCGGCTCCGTGTTCCGCGGCGACGGGCGGCGGCCGGTGGCGCGAGGGATCTTCTCCGGCCGACTGTGGACCGCGTGGTTGGAATCCTTGGCGGCGTTGCTAACGGGGGAAGGGCACATTCCGGTGGTGCTCAGTGGAAGGGGAAGTGGGGTGCTCGGTGGGAGGAGAAGCAGCGGCCGGCGTTGAGACAGAGGAGGTGGAGCACGGCGAAGGGTACTGCTTGGCGGAGGCGAGCGGGGTGGTGTGGCAGCGCTCCTCTCCTGTATCCGGCCACAGACGGTGGCGGCAGGTCGCGGCCGAAAGGGCTTTCCGTCGGACCAGGGGCTGCGGGTCTCCGTGGGTCGCGGTGGTCTCCTGTGGTGAATCGGCCGCGAGCGTGCCCTCTTCCGGGTGGGGCGGCCACGAGCGGGCAAGGGAACAACAGGAGCAGTGGAAAGGCAGGCCTGCTAGAGGTGTCGGGCTTTTCTCCTCTGGAAAACAGAAGGAGGGTTTTCTTCTCTGTTTTTTTTTTTTTTATCTGATGAGAACACAGACCGAGAGAGAGGGAGGGTCGGATGCAGATGGGCGGCGATATGGGCCTTCACAGACTCGGCGGTGGTGTGAAAGATGGAAGACGATGCTGGATCGTGGCTTTGGCAGCAGGGGCAAAGCCTTCGCTCTGATACCAAGTTGATGCCGGACCAAATTTAAAATGGAAGCAGAAGAAGAGGGGAAGAGAAGGAGGAAGAAGAAGAGAAGAAGGAGAAGGGAGGAGAAGAGAAGAAGAGGAAAACGTGGGGGAAAGAAATTCTTAATTCTTCATTAAACCCTAATCATGAAAATAGTTCCCTATATATAGGGCCCAAATACACAATTTGCATAAACCCCCTTACACAGAAATAAATCCTAATAAACCCACAAATAACACAAATAAACCACAAATAAGCCCTAAAATGCAAATAAGCCCAGAAATAAAATAAACCACAAATAAACCCTAGAATGCAAATAAGCCCAGAAATAAAATAATAAAATAAATATGCAAATAAAATGGGTCTGACTCAATCCGGGGGCTCAGGATCATCTGGATGAAGGGCTCTGATGTCCCCATCACAACCTTAGCAGCAACTTCTGGTTTCACATCTTTTATGTTCATCAAACACTACACCATAGTCCAATTATTTTTCAACCCATAAATGTGAGAATTTTATCTGCCCTTCTATGTTGCTCTGATACCTTGATGGTCCCAAATGTCATTGGTCCACTGCTAGCAAAGGTAACAATCAAGGTTGGAACGACCACTACATGTTTGAAATTGCATTTGTCTCCGATCTCCCACACCTAAATTTGTTAAGAAAATTCTTGCCTGAAGTAGGCAACTCCAATCAGACTACTTTTTTGCTTCATTGTCTTTATTATAGTTTAAATAAATCATTTCAGACAATAATGTGCATTTAGCCATTCATTATTTCTACAGGGAAAATCAGGAAACAATATTGTATGCAACATTCTTCCGACAAGGCATGACAAGCAAAAGGCTCCTTCATTCACATCTAGTTTGTGCAAAAAATACTGATGATATCAGAAGACAAGATTCAGATGTAACATTTAACATCAAGGATGACAAGTATTCCCAAATTAGCAGCCTTTGGCTCAATATCAACCTAAGGATCCAAATGATGTACGGATAAAGAAATTTCTTCGAAGTTGCTAAGTTCTGTGACATTCGTAAATTTAAGCACAAGAGGAGACTATCATTAATTCTGCTTAAGAAAAAATCATGAATGATATTTCATATTCTTTGGACTTGATTTCTTTTTTTAAAAAAAAAAAAGTGTTTGAAAAACTTTTGAAGATATTCCACAGAAAACTAGGAACATAAACAAAGGTTAAGTGTCCACAAATTAAATTTTAGTGTAGCTACTTACTCTGAGCCTGCCAGATCTGCATCATGTATTATGACAATAAAAAGCCCAGATATAATTCTCTGTTCCAACAAAAGCAATATATTGATTTTCTGCTACTTTTTATTTTAAAATGAATTGAGTGATCTTAAATACCGATAGATGTTGCATACTGTTACATTGAATCAGATGAGAACATGAGCAGAAAAATGCATAGGAAAAACAATGTCAAGTATTAAACAGAATGGAAGTTGTCATCCAGAAGTACATGACTCAGAGTAATTAAGATGAAATGCTAAATGGGTAGACTGTTAGGTGAAAACGACAATGATTTACTGCATAGACTGAAAACGTTTCATGATGAGAACAGTCATGTCCATATATCGCTGCGCACAATTGGTAAGACATGTGGATTCACTGGAGCTGAACTTGCTGCCGGGGGTACCAGTGATGCATTTGTCCCAGCACACATTTGTGATCTTCCCCACCATCTCACTAACCATAGCTTTCTGCTTCTCTTCCTGCAGAAAGCCAATCATTTGAATCAAATTTTTGATCTCAGACATTTAATATCCTCAATAAACATTAGAGGTTATTAATTCTTAAACATGTGCAAGTAATGGCAAATAAAGACTTTGACGATAGTGATACGATAAATGGCTTAAAGAACGAAACACATAATGCAGAAGTCTTGCATTTCATGCACTTGCACATTTAAAGGATCTGCCAAAATCACAAAAAGTGACAAACACACTCACATTTATATGTATATTGAAACTCTGAGAAAAAACAGCCTACAATGTTTTCCTTTCTGCAGATTCAGGCCACATTTATTGTTGCTGTTCTTGCAGATGAAGGCCACATTTTTGTAGGCATGGGCCTATATGAAGATTTTTAGATGCTTTTGCCCCTAGCTCTAGTGGATACTTTCCAGCCATATATTTTAAGCAGAATAGAATGCACATATTTTAATAGTAATACACATTTTATTGAGTATGCATTACATGTTAAAAGGGCTGAAGATTATCCATGGGCCAAAGGAAAAAGCACATGAAAATTAGTGAGAGAGAGAGAGAGAGAGAGAGAGATGGTCCAAATTTGCAAAACAGAAATAAAGCGGCAGATCTATAAAACTCCCTATATAGGGGGTGTATATTTCCATGCATGTATCTATGCATGCATGCATGTATACATGTTCTTTGTTGTTGAAAAGTACTAAAATTTTGAAGAATATGTTTTTTAAAAAAAAAAAAATCTCAAACAATAAAACAATGTTATTACATTTTCTCTCAAGTTTTCACTATAATAATGGACAGAATTAAAGACAACAACACTGAAATTTTATAACATAGTTAGACACGTGTCCAACAGGAACACCTTATCTAGATACAGAAATAACATTGTTTCTCAACATTTAAAAATTTTGAAAAAAAATCAAACAGCTTGGCCAATTCAAATAACATTTACAAGCAATTCCACTTATTTTTAGAATATTGACAACATCATCATCTAATGCATATATGACTTTATTTTCGCATCGTAAATCATATGGCTGATGAAGAAACTATAAGAACATACTTCTAATGAAAAACCACAAGAATGACAAATAACATGATGCAGGCAAGGAACCACAAAATGTGCAAGCAAAGATCTCTGAGACATGTGTCATTATTGAGAAAGTTTTGAGCTTTTTATATTGAAGGCAAACTTATATGGGTCCTAGGATCTCAAATAAGCTTCTGGCATGAAAAGTAAAGGCTTGGTGATGTCAGGGTGGATTGAACCATTAAAAGCAATCTTAATTATGCCCAAGCTAGCACCCCCTAGGAAAACAGGTATCATAGTGAGAAGTTTTTTATGGAAGAATCAAGATATTGTTAGGCCACCACTCCCTGCTGAACCTCCCCTCTCCCTGGGAAAAAGGGTGAAGGGAAATAAATGAAACCATTTGATGTAATCTAAGTTTCAGTTTTTCGTAATTTACTTAAAAGACTACGAGGCATGGATTACAAACTGATATCTAATGGGTTGTACCAGTTGTACTGCACTATTACAATATTGGCACACCCACTGGTACCAGCATCAATCCATACCAACACCTGGTACATCACCTTATTAATGTTGTGCCAACATCAAGAAGTGTACCATGTAGTAGTACAATACAAGAACTATTATTGGCACTTCAACCCTTGTTACAAGGGAATACCATGTTATTTTGTTTTAATAAAAAAATCAGTAATAAAACTAATTTCGAACTTATCCATAAACAACTATGTGGCAGAAACATTAACATTTGAAAAAGTTATATTATATACATATATAGGGAGAGAGAGAGTTCGACTTGGCTACACTTGAGTAGATCTCCATAGATGTGGTTAGGTCTATACTAAACAATGTGGGATCTATATTAATGATCCGAGTCATTGAACGAAAGATCTACTATATTTAAACTGCTTACATACCAAAAATCATATGATTTAAAGACTTCTAGCCTAGACACCAAGTGATTAAAAATTAGACATATGAAATAATACATAACAATGTGTTTTTTGACCACTTGATGCATAATTTAGGGGTCTCCAAATCACATAATTCCGGATGGGTAAGCAGTTTAGAGATATGTGATCACATCCAATAGTTTAGATTATCGATGTAGAACGCCCATCATCCAATCTAGACCTAACCAAATAGGCTTTTTACATAAAAAATGTTATTCTATGCCACCATATTCACAAAGCCACTCCCTTCCAATATGGTAGCGATGCATCGCACAACCCTCCAAAAATCATGACCTTCCATGAATGATGTACAAAAAGTCCAACTCTTGTAATGAAAACTACATAATTTCTTGCAATTTGGAATCAACTTTAAGGATCCTTCTTTGCCTTTAGTTCCTAACTTCCTGCTGAAATCCCAAACCACTCAAACTATATTTAAAATCTGTTTGTACACCATCCATCCAAATTTTCTTTGGACTTCCTACCACTCTAATAACTTTTCTACATGAATTCAAGAACCTCTTCACTGATACTGTTGATGACCTACTATATTGCCACATTTAAACAAATCCATTCTCTCCTATGCTGAAAAAGCTCAGAAATCATAATCTTTCTCCATCATAGGCATTTCTGACTTATCCTTTTTAGCATAACTATATACCTACTTAAAACATCCTCATTCTTGTACATTTGCTCATTACTGCAAATCTATTATACTGCATTACAGATGCCTCCAATATCAGTGCACTAGCTATGATATCTGGAGCACCTCCCTAAGATATAAACCTAAAACATCCTTCAAGTAGTTTGATTGTATTGGTTCTCCTTCTAGGCTTCCCATCATTTGTATGTGTGTGCACACAAATCAGAGAAAAGGGAGGAGGAAAAAAAAAGAAATAAGCATAGCCTAGCATGTAATTAGGCTTTCTGATATGCCTTGAAATTTCTATTCACACCATTGATCTCCTCTCCTCATTAGCCTTGCACTTACTGCATTTGCACATATTTAGCATCTAACATGACTTGCATAAGAACTTGATGCTGCAAGAAAACTATATATTAAGCCCTGCATGACCATGTTATTGCAACAAGTTACTGCTTACCATAGAACTAGGTTGTTCGAGATGTGGGAAAATTTCTATGTAGGAACCAATTTGTCAATTAAATTGATTCTACAAACATTACATCTCCCCATATGTGCAATCTAATCTCCCTTCTGCAAGAATCCTGATGCAACACATACTAGGGATCAGGTCTTGCACGAGCATGTTGCAAGATGAATGCCAAACCAAAATGAATAGAAATTTATCCTGAAAAAGCCCAGAATGAATGTGGTTTAGCTTGAGCTAAGCTAGCGCATGTTTGGTTTTGCGTATCTATATAGTCTGCTTTCAAAAAGGTCTAGTGATTTACTTCTCTTATGGATCTGGTTTACGATTACCAAAACCTGGACCCACTGCCAAATCGCCCCGTTCATGGTTACTTGTGGTATATCCATGCAGCTAAGCATATCTGGGCTTAATTTATAGCATAGCAAAAAGTATTCCATGCAATTTAGTGAATGAAAGCACTTGACAGCTATCCTTAATTTCTCCCACCGATCTAGGTAATTTTGAAGACTCCGTGGGCGACAGTAATCAAAGCTTCAAGGAGAAGGAGAAGGAGAAGGTATTGGTCTTCTTGCCAGCCAGGCACCCTACTGTAGTTTCTGGCATTGCGCTTTCCTCATTAGATGGTAGATGCAGTAATGCTACTAACTATCATATGCCCATATCACTGCATCAACTGTACTATAATCGTACTCAAAATATTCCCAACTTTCCTCATCTCCTTCCAACATTAAATCCAATGCATAAAGACAAGCTTTTGGGAAAACCAATTTTTCCTTTGACCTCAACTACATATCCTATCACCTCGTATACCACCTAAAGTTGTACCCTAATCTGGTCTGACTATTTTAAATCCTCACTCCGTTTATCTTCCTTCCATCATTTCAGTCAAGCTTTCCTCCCAATTTCTCGATTTCACATCGCCTTTTGCAATGGAAACAAATTCTAACATAAATTCATCGTCTTATGAATCAAAAGCTGCTTCCACATTTAAGGGCTTAAAGACACAATTACCAAGTCCCCAGATATATTGAAAAAATCCACATAAAAAGATTTTTTTTTATTGTGTTTCATAAACTCCAAGCTAAACTTCACAAAAAAGAAGACTCTATCAGATTTTATCAAAACCGCAGCAGTCGAACATTACATCAAAAATGTTTTTTTTTTTTTTGTTATAGATCAGCAAAATTCAAGAATATTTAGCCGCAAGGAAAAATTATCGCACGAGAAACAACGGGTCTCTAAGAGGATAGAAGAAGCTAATGGATCTAACCTCCAGGAATCGCTGCAACTCCGCGGAATTCTCCATCTCAGCCTCTTCTCTGCAAACGCTCGGGAGTTTGCTCGCCCTAAAACCCTCAAAACACTCCTTGTAGGGTCTAAATGGGCCGGATGGTTGGGCCTGAGGAACCGGACCCAGCGTACCTTTCTGCGCTGGAATCCACCATTGGATCATCCATTGGTTGCTTTAAAAGCTGTGCAGATGAATAAATGGCAGTTTAGAGTACTCTGAGAACTATAAGTGATCCAATGGTAGATTTGTACAGAGGAGGATGAATTCTTGTTTCATGTGAATGATAATAAGGGGAAAAAATTACACCTTTAGCCAAAAAATATTATGTTTTTAGCCATAGTAGCAACATAGTTCAACTGGATATCTATTTCTTGCCATGGAGCTTCATGAGTTTATATGATGAACCAAGATTAGTATTCATGTGCTCTTATTCCTCTTTTTTAGGACCCGTTTAGTTCGTGGGAAGAGAAGAAAAAGTATGAAAAATGACAAAGTATCTTATGTTTGGACAGGGGTTTCAAATAAGAAAAATGGAAAAGTAGTCCTTCCATGAAAATAGGTTTGCCCCACCTCAAATGGAAAATCGAAAACCTATGTGAGATATAGGAAATCCACTTTCCCATTGGCTCGGAGTCAAGATAAAATCCTTTTTTCCCCCCAAACTACCTTTAATCTTAGTGGCTTATATTTATTTATTTATTTTTGCTTCTTGGAGTCGATTTATTAAGGGTATAAAAGATTCATTCTAGAAAGTATATTTCCTATGCTACTTTCTCATTATCAACCAAACATGCCAAAATTGCTTTTTCATATATAATGCATTGGCTTCCCAGAAAACATAATCCAATGAGATAAAATTGTTTCCGCGAACCAAACGAATCCATAAAATTGGATTATTAAAAGACATTTAAAAAGCTTTAACACAAGATTAGCTTGTTCGGGATAGAGATGCTAGAAACTTTTTAGTACCAACAAAATTATTTTATTGAGAAACAAATCCTTATGGCCAGGAAGGATTGATCTAGGTTGGAAAGCCCTACCTTATAGCAACAAGTCCCTATTATATCCAATGTCATAACAATAGATTTCAGTGGATGAATCAATAGGGTCAAATAACATCAGAGAACAAGTTGTTGGGGATGCATCATGCATCAAAAGTTGTGCTAGACAAAGACTAAAAACCAACCTGCACCCTTTATTGTCACAAGGCCTTAGGATGATTCTCCGGACTCATCCAAGACCAGATAAAGGGAGGACATGATGTAGCAGTTAATTCCCCTTTCTTCCAAAAGATGCTACTCTTCATTTCTTATCATTTCAACTTTATAATTTCTTCGACTTATATTCTCTTCATGCACTCTATTTGCACATAAAAATATATTTCTATCGCTCATCCTAGTCATTTGCTTGTGCCCAGCTAGGTCATTAACCAGTCTATGAAGTCTAGGCTGCATTTAAATTGAGAAATAAACAAAAAGACTCATTCCTACTAATGTGTTGATTAGATATCATCACAGCTCCAGAATGCATCCATAATGTTAGCAATTAGGAAGTGTGGTTTTGACGAAAATAATGATATCATCAGCATCAAGGAAGTGGCACATTTGGTCATAATTTCTGAAAAGAAACCCATGCAACTCATCGTGTACACAAAGTAGAAGCATAAAAAAGACTTCCACATAATTTTCTTTACCCCAGCAGTTACTACAAGTCCGTATAACGAAATTATTTTTAGTGAGTTACATGGCACTTCGATGAAGTGGCTATAAACACTCCAGTTCTTCAAGAAATTCAGGAATTTCCACCTCCCTTCTATACTCACCTCAATCTGTACACAAGCTCATCTTAGGTTTTCCACCATTTGCTTTCATTTCTTCTGCTCCATTTCTGACTTCCACGAGAATCAGAACTACCATATCTATCTTTCTTTAACTTATGTGGTTCTTGTTTGATACTAATTATAGTGAGATCATGGCCAGAGCACAAGCTTTTTTTTTTTTTTTTGGATAACACAGATACCTTCATACCATTATAGTATGGGTACATCCAACAAAATCAGAAAAGAGAAGAAAGTAAAGAGAAAAAGGTGAGGACTCCAAACTATCCTACAAGAAACCACCAGAGTGCTGGGCGACATATAAAGTTATCCAATCAGCCACTCTATTCATCTTTCGATACACAGAAGTGATACGGGCATCCACACAATCCTGCAGAAGACCACGGATATCGTACATAAAAGGATGTTCGATACCTATCCTAGCGTGACTCTGGATCCACCCGATAACGGTTGTTGAATCCCCTTTAAGCTGAATCCGGTCAGCCCCTAAGATGAGGCGAATATAAAAAATATCCTCTCAAGCTGCCCTCATCTCCGCTTCATGAACCAAAGTATCATAAAGTCTTCGGCGATCCATAGTCATGAACAAATCAATCCATCATAATAGTTTCGTTTGTATGAATAAGCAGATCAATTTTCGTGCGCTGTGCCCAGGCGCAACAACAATATCATGGAAGAAACATCTATAGGATTAATGTTACCATACTATCATTTTCATTTCTTTGTGTCTCTATAAATCAGATGCTATACAATAACTTTACATCCTAGTTCCTTTGGGACTACTGTTGCATTAGTTCAGGTATAAGGTTGAGCAAGAATGTGAGCTCTTGTTGTGAGAACTTAGGCCTCCTGACCTCCTCCCCTTTAGGGTCGCACAAACTCTCATCTCTTTCGGTAGCTGGTCTGTTGAAATCTGACACAGCCTCGGTAATCTCTTCGACGAGATCAACAATTACACCATTGATGCCCATTAGATGCTGCATATAAACGGCTTCAGGAACATTGCTGCAAATGTATTGAAAACAGATCAATAATTTCGAAGTTGGATAGAAGTAAACATGACCACCTGCAAGAAAGCAACAATTCTGGTATGATTTGATGAAATATTATGTGCACAAAGATGACTTACTTCAACTGGCCATATGTTAGAAGGGCAAGGCTGGATTCCTTGATTCTAGCTATTGTTGATGGATTTCTGAAAACTCCCCTGACATCTGAAACAATCCCTTGCAAACCACTTGCCAAGCATAGCTTAATGGCCTCATCCAAGGAGTTTCTTCTCATGTCATCAAAGATTTCATTCCCTCCCTCGGTGAGGAAAAACACCTGGTTCAAGGAATAACATGTTATAACAAATATCATATCATAATTTACTTGTTATTGATATGATATAAGATTCTAACAACTGACCAACAGGTGAAACAAGGAATATATAAGAAAAAAAAAAGAACAAAAGAGTTCCACTTACAGGGTAAACACACTGTAATTTCCTCACTAGCTGTGCTGCATCAGGTTGGAAGGTTGAGAAGATGATGGGTCTATCACCGGCATACTCGAAGACCACCTAGTTACAAAATTTTAATAGTGAAGAATAGCTAATCTCAAGAATTTAAGAGTTGATACAGCTTCCAAAATTAGATTCATGAATTGGAATGCAGCATGATCAAGAAACCATACCTGCAAGATGGCCTGAAGAGCATAAGAAAGCTCTTCTTCTCTGTAAACAGCATGGTCATCAAATTTAAGCTCAATGTTGAAGCCCAAATGGGAGTCAACACTCTGAAATGCCTCTTGCAATATGCAAAGAGAGTCATCATCTTCCACACTCCATTTTAACACTCTCCCATCTTTAGCCTTCCTGAATAATGATTTCCCCACCTGGTGTCATTTAAAAGAAGAAAAAAAAATAATCAAGGATTGTCTAGTTTTCTATCAAATGGACTGGTGCAAGAGAAAGGATGAGAATTACCTTGCCAGGCTCTTTTTGGGGGCCGTAGGAAAGGAATTCTTCCAGGTACAGAGTTGTGACCTGCTTCTCATTTATATGTCCCTGAAGAGACCAAATCCAACAAATATGTCAAAAATGAATTGAAAAGAGGACATATATTTTGCTTGTAATTAACAAAAATAATGCAGAGAGGAGAGGATCTTACAGCTTCTTCGAAAAGGATCACATCATCATGGAAGATGATGGGGGCATCATCTTTGGTTACCTGCATAAATGGTATTCATGTTATATGAGTTCCAAGCTCCACCAATTTATATCTTGAAAATGAGGGAAAAATAAAGGCAACCGACCCCTATGATAATAAAAGCTAAATTATCATCAGAAAAAAAAGATAATAAAAGCTAAATAAGAATGCTGAAAGATGTTGGGAATGGAACCAGGGGTGACAAATTAATCATCCCTCTTAAGTATCAAAACACGCACCGTGAAGGATCCAGACTCTTTTCCACATTAACTATATATGAAGGAAGGGTGAAGAAGACTGAACCATTTGGTTTGGCCCGTACTGAGCCAACCTAATGAAAAATAGGTCGGTTCGCCTATTGAAATCAATCATGATCTCGAATTAGCCAGAATCGGTTCTGAATCGATCAAAGCTGGCCGAAAAAGGCCGGAATCGGCTTGAACTAGTTGGTTTCGTTCGAACTTGGTGCGAACCGTTCTGTTTGAACTCGGTACGAATCATTCTATTTGAACTTGGTTTGAACTTAAAGAATACTGCTTCAAAATAAAGAAGATTGAGAAAAATGTATGGACTTGTTCTCGTTGCCATTATAGTTCTTAATATTCTAACTACTTCGGAATCTAATTTCTTACAATCTTAGAAATTCTAACTCTTTCTTCAAGAACATATTGTAAATCAAGACCAACTTCGAACTAAAAAAACTGCAATGCAATCAAAGACTAATTTTAACATTTCCTTTAATCAATACTCTTTTTTTACATTTAGGACTCGTTTGGTTTGCGGGAAGCATTTTCCCACATATTTCTGGAAAACAAATTCCTAGAAAGAGGATGCCTAGAAAAGTACTTTTGGCATGTTTGGTTGACCATGGGAAAGTGACAAATTTCCAAAGTGCCTATATTTGGTTGGCCATCCACTTTCCTGAGAAAATTATGTATAATTCCTATTATGCCCTTAATAAAAATTAGGTCTTTAATGCCTCTTTAATGCTTCTTTAATGCTGAAGGGACTTTTTGGGAAAAAATAAAAATGGAGTGGTTTCCTCCTCATGGAAAAGTAACTTTTCTATGTTTCTCATAGGAAAGATTTTTCCATGAAATGTGGGAATTATACTCCAAACAAACAAGAGGCATCTCGTTACTTTTCCGTTGACCATACTTTCCTCTCTTCTTTTTCCACGAACCAAACGAGTCTTTAGCAAATGCTAGTGCAATACCACCAACTAGAATAAACTTGGACCAAACTCTGGAAAAAAACACCGTCCAACTACTTCCCCAACTACATAAATGGCTATATTGTTGGCTTTTCTCCGGATTATAACATCTCAAATCATATAAAATTGCACTCAATTATATAGTTTCTATCCTAGTAGATTACCTTAGCATAACGATAACATTGCTCTATTGAAAGCTGCATGTTGCAAGTTCAGATTTCAGAATATAGAAGCAGTATTTTCTTCCATAAGAATTAGGCAGTGTACATTTAAGCCTATCCCTCAATAATAAAAGTTCCATGAATTGCTCCCTTAAATGCGGAGAGAGGACTGCCAAAAACCAAAAAAGTCAGCTGACCCCGCTATTTTTCTACTTGTTAATTAATTTTTATTTCTAATTCCAATTTCCCGGCTATTAAAATCGGCACGTCAGGAGGACGCGACCTCGCGTGCCGAGTTGAAGCGAAAGAAGGGAAAGAACTCGGCGACGAGCAACAACGGTCACAAGGGAGAGACGAGGAAGGTAACGGAAAAGGATAACGGAGATAACGGGAACGTAACGCTGTCAACAGGAGTAAAGTAGACGGACGTCGCACCTGGACGTCGAACTCGATGAAGTCGATCGGGAAGCGGGAGGCGCGGTTGAAGGAGAGGAGGGAGTTCTCCTTAACGGCCGTCATGCGCCGGTCCTGCGACGTTAAGACGTTCATCCCGTTACCCCGGTGGCCCACCACTACGAGGCCCGTTGCCTTCCACGGCGGTCGCACCATCTCAGCCCCTGTATCCAATGGCTCAGAAATATTGATCAAAATAAATAGCTAAAAACTAGAGAAAAGAGAGAGAGAGAGAAGGTGGCTGACCTTTGGGGAAGAGGGTGGAGGAGAGGGCGACGGAGGGGCTCTTTGGGACGTTGTCGAGTATGGGAACATGGGAGACGTGGATGGCCATGAGAGCCATGAGGATCGAGGACTATAAGGAAACTGGGAGAAGAGAATTAGGAATAGATAGTTTTGGGGGAGAGGGGGAGGAGGGAGAGGGGGTTTGAAAGGAGGAAGATGGGAAGGAAGGGGAGGGACGTGAAGTTGTGGGGTTTATGCCATGGGATATTCCAATAGGGACAGCTTGTTCTCCCTCTGGCTTCTTGTCGTTCTCTTGACGTCGCGAAGCTGTCATGCAAGAAAAGTATGAGGTATAGCCTATCCTACCTGGAGCTGACCTGGAGAAATTTCCTATTTGAAATTTGACCATCTCTCTGTATCCGTGGACACATCTCTCGTGTGGCGGTCCGCGAATTCCGACTCATGAGGTCCCGTGCGGACGTATGTTTAATTTTATATTAATTATTTACTAGGTAGATCTTGCATGCTCATATAGGATCAAACAATCCAAATAATACCTTTAAGCTAGACTTTTTATGTAAGCTCTTAAATTGTTATAAATGGTATCAGAGTGGACCTATAGCCTATACTGTAGCACAGATTCAGTAGGGTTAACCATGAGCCCATCATGGTATTTGTAATTAAATTTGAGTGGATTTTAACTTTTAGCTTGACAAAAATGTCAGGACTTAAATTGGAGTATGTGAGGACCTTTACGGGCGTGTACTTGGTCCCACATCGGTTATTCGCTAAATAGATCTTGAGTACTTATATAGAATCAAAGAACCCAAATAATATATTTCAGCTAAATATTTTGGGTGAGATCCTGGATTGTTATACAATGCCAGGTTAGAAAGGCCTCAGATAAGTATCGAGATCTTGGTTACACGGTTAGGTAACATCCCTCCCCTACATGGGCATGTTGTCGTGCATGCAGCCAATCACGACTGTTGATTTTTATGAAACTTTTTTTTTCCTATGCTAGATCAAACATATATTTTGGTGCATTATTATAGAACCAGTAGCCATAATTAGCCGCGTGCATGGTTATATAGTGCATAAGACGTAGCTAATAATTTCTACCATTTATAGGGGTTGAATATAAATAATCATTTTAAATAGCCTACGATACTCCTGAAATCGGGGGACATGCAAGGAATGAAATAATTAATGCATTATCGTGCTATTACAAACCCCGTCAAAACTATAATGACTATAATGATCATTTTTATCTCAAAAAATAATTTAAAATTTTTAATATTCAATATTATTGAAGAAACTACTGTTATATAGTGTTATAATAAAAGAATAACAACATTATCTTTTTCTTCGTTTTTTATTACCTAAAATAATAAAATTTCCCCACCTTCTGGAAGGAATTTTGAGATAAAAGTTTAGATTTTGGAAGTATTATTTTATTATAAAAAAGGTTCAAGTAAGAAAATGCCATTATTTATATTATAATTATCCTTTTATAATTCTAAAATAATGAAAATTAATAGTTGTTACATGTTTCCGTGTTATTTTCCTCAAAAATGTAACAAGTGGCCAAAACCGCTATAATTGTTGTTATAACATTATTTTAAAATTTAGAGGCATGTCAGTGTTTTCTATGAAAGTCAAGGTAGAATTGGATCGCTCGTTTCCATGCTGCCTTAAAAACACAGTACTCTTGAGTCCTCGACGAGAAAGAGGGGCTGAGGCTAAGGGCCCAAACCCAATATCCTTTCTGCACGTATCTCAAAGCAAAGAAAAATAAAAATAAAAAATATTATTTACGACTCGCATGCTCCGCACGTGAGACGAAAGTAGCGGACTACTTTTGGGAGTGACTTTTGTCGGGAATCCGTCGAGCACGAGGAGCCCTCGACTCATCCTAAATAGGCGTCCACTTTTCCATCGTGGCATCTCCTTTTAATCACTATCGATTCAGCGAGATCCACTCCGTTTCCTCAATTTTTCCATTGAGTGTGCGCGGTGAGTTACCGTTGATCATCTCGCTGGAATAAGGTAATCAACATCCCATCCTCTTCCATAGCCTTCTCCCAGTTACAAGGCCACCATCAACAACCTGAGTTGAACCGGCCGGTCACTGGATTTTTTAAATGGAGCTTCTTCCACTCTGTATCTCTCTCCTCTATTTTTCTCTTCTTCTTTCTATCCGGCCAATCGCCACTGCCAACCACTAGTCGCTAGCCATGGCTTCTTGTCTGGGTCGCCGAGGGCTGCGACTACTGTCACCATCACCGGAGATCACTGCCGGGGGTGTAGCCGACAAGGGAACCCTGGTTCCCTCTCTCTCTTGCTTCCTCCCTCTTTATCACCTCTCTCCACTCTTTCTCTCTCTATAGGTTTTAGTGGACCAATGGTGGTTCCAATGCTATCTTGTGGATTCGAGTTGACCCTTGGAGGGGTCCCAGCTAGCATTGTACGACTAAGGATTCGGGCAAGCAATGTTAAAATTAAATATCATTTCTTCCATATTTTCATATCATTGATCATGGTTGTTGTAGTTACTTTGATAATTAGGCCTGATCTTACATTGGGATAATCGTCTAAGCAAGAAGGTGTTAAGCAGGACATCCTACTCGAGTTTGTAGATCGAGAAGTGGATTGGTGTGCGCTGTAATTAAGTCTGAGACCAGTAGAGGTAAGAAGTCCTATACACAATCACCTATATAGATAATATGTATTTTATAATGTGTTGATAATTTTTGGATTTGCATCATTTTCCATGTGATTGTTGAATGATTTCTGACATGGTTATATAGATATATATATATTTTTTAGTATACAGACATATCAAATATCAATGATTATGACTGCTTGGAATATAGTTTTGGTTGTTTGAAATATGGTGTTGATTATTTTGAAATTTGGGCATAAAATATAATAAAAAAATATATTTTCTTTGGTATGGATGAAATTGAATGAAAGGATTTGGATTAGACATGTTATAGATTGCCGGTCATAGGCTGAATTGTGACATACTGGATTGCCACTATGGGCCAAAACGCATATATCTTAAATTGCCATCGTGGGCTGAAGTGCGGATATTTTGGTTTGCAACTAATGGTTGAAGTGCAGATATTTTGGTTTGCAACTGCGGGCCGAAGCATAGATATCTTGATTTGCTACCACGGGCCAAAGTACGGATATTTTAATTTGCCACCACTGGCCAAAGCATGGAATCATAGTTTGCCAATAACAAGCCGACACGTGACCATGGATAATCCAAATCAAAAAGATAATTGCTAATCAGAAATCTGAATAAAAATGGAAAATAAAATATATGAAATCACCGTATGACAATATTTGACATGTTTTTAGGAATGAGTTGTATGTTTAATGTACATTTATGGATGCATATTCATATGGTTTATTCCAGCTATATTGAATAATCGATATGGGGTTTTATAACTTTGCATATATTTTGATATGGTTTATAGTTAATCTTTATTTCAAATTTATTTTATCTATATTGGTGTGAGATTCTTGTTAGGTTGTAAAGCTCACACCATCTTTTCTTTTTCTCTTTGAGAGTCCTAAGATGTGGTCTCCAATGGGTTGGGCGTGGAGTTCAAGCACGAGAGTTACGGGTTAGTTTATTTTCTGATACCCAAAAATATTTGAAAATCTTGTAATTGATCAAATTAATTATTTGATCATAAGAGATTTATTTAGTTGATTATTCAGCTATTCACTATTGATTTAAATTTATGAAATTATTGGATATTGTCAATTTAGGCTTTGATCTCTAGAGCTTCGCTTTAGGAATTACGTAGCTGTGTCACGTGACCGACCTGGGTTGCAGGTTCGTGGTGTGACACGAAATTTTCTCTCACCTATTCATATAATAGGTATAAATATATACAGATACAGAAGAGACATATGACAACATAAAGGTTATATCTCTGGATATATAGGGTAAACCATGAAACTTCCTTAAATGCAACACAGAATATTTGCCAAATCAATGGAACGCGCAACATCTTCTTCAGCTATTTTGGAGGCCAGTGGGATGGAACAAAATATTTTCTCTCTCTCTCTCTTTTTTTTTTTGCATGACTTAGAATTTTCCCTTTTTATTTTTGCATGTTGCAAAATATTTGTTTTTTCTTACATAACTACGTACGGAACTGCCTTTCAAAAACATAACTGCGGAGACGTACCCGTACGTGTGGGTGTCGTACATCCTGGTGTACGGCGGTACCTCACCTAGCGGTGGCCGAAGCTCCGGCGGACGGAGGACCAGGTCCGCGCCCTCCAGGAGCGGCTTCGCAAGCTCGTCGACGCCGAGGACCACCCCCACCGACGCCGCCGTCGAATTGCCAATGATGAAAAGAAAAAATTCTTATCGGGGGAGCAATGCACAGGTCCCAATCGTATCTTCCACAGATTTTGATAACGTGATTTCTGTTTGAGGTTTTTGAAATTTCCAGGCTTTTAGCTTTCCGGAGTCTTGAATTCATACATTGAGCAAATCTTGAACTAATTTTGGCTAAATTTTGTAATCCATAGCATTTGTGCCTGCTCCTGTAGTGATGTGAGCAAATATTCTTCCAGAATTAATCAGTGTAAGATGGTTATGAATCTCTACTGTGTTCTCAACTTATATGATTTTTTCTCATTGATTACAACTTGCATCTGTCATCTGGTAACTGCATGATATTTTGGATTCAGTGAAGTATATAGCCAAACAGTTTATATTTTTCTGTTACAATTGTGGTGACAATGAGGCTTTAAGTTAAGAAGTCAGTTTGTGGTGATGGGTAACTAGAGGTTAAGCTCACTGCATCTTTTGAGTTAGATCAATTTTTGTCAAGGATAATTTGTTTAATAACATGTATGCATGGACTCTAATACTGCATTGATACTTGATGCTAAATAGGATGCTATCTGCTCAAATGGATGACTTCCTCATACTTGAGATGCAAACAGATTTGGACAAAGTAAGATGAGCATTTGGGCTGTAGAAAACCTACAAGGGTACCTGTTCATTGACTTAGTTCAAGTGATAGAGACTCCCTTGAAGTACAGGAATAAGGTAAGTCATATTGCTCTTCAATGTGGTTGCAGTAGAGGATTATCGTCTTAATAAGCCGACCTTGAAATTAAATTTTAAAACATTGCATCTCAATGGCCAATTTTCACCTCCAGAGATGTTCAAGTAGTAAACTCACTTATGAAAGCTTCGAAACTGCAGCTTTACAATGTTAAAAGTTCATCTTACAAGAGAGATTCGAAAGGTGCAGTTATATTAACTTACAAGTATGGAGCGTTTATCTTGCCCTATCATGCTTATCTGGTAGGTGCTATTCATTTTCTTCTGCAATCTCAATATATGTTTTAGTTTGATGGGAGTGGCTAATTGGTTCAAACTGCAGCATATTTGATGTTCTATTTTGCGCATTCAGAATGAAGACAAGCTATCAGTTATATTGTTGTGCCCAGAAAGGATATGTGCTGCACATATGTTGGTAATGCAAGTAGAATATCTATATTAGTATATTTTGTTTGGCAAATCTTAGTAGTGGATTGCTTGTTGATGTATTTTAAATCAGAAATTCTGGTTGACATCATTCAAAAAAAAAAAAAAAAAAAAGAGATGAACAATAACCCAATGGTAGCACCCTTGCATTTGAAGGAAGTTTCAAGTTTAAAACTTGGTGGTGTTTTCCAAGTATCTGTGGGCTGGGTAATTCCATTATAAAGATTTTGTTTAAAGGTTTTCATTTTGAACATGTAAATTTTTTCCTTTGCACTTTCATAATGTGTTCACAGAGTGCATGATATTACTCATTGGAAATTTCATTTAATAAGATATCTATCCTGGGTGATTAGTTCTGTTACCATTAAGATGGATGACCAGGCAGCCTAAGGATCAATAGTTTCCAGAGGATTTGCTTATAAAGATTTTTTTTCCCAGTCTGCAGATCTTTGAAGAGTATTCCATTGTTGTGAAAAAATTGCATAGTAATTTTAAAGGACTGATTAGAATATATGAGACATGATTTATCGTCATAGTCACCATGTAGATCATTGACAAGGTGGCTGAAAAATTTAGTTTAAGAAAAGTGGATAGAGTAAAGATATCAAGGGAGTGATCCTTTACAACGTCTGTACTTCTGCTGTTTCTGTAGATAATGGAGAACCCTTGATGCCATTTATGATGAAATCTAGTGGTAGAACCAATAGACATAAGATGCCATGCTGTGCTAGTATATATGCTGGTTGCTGTGTCAAAGGTAAAATGCTGGTCAATTACTGAGCTATGATTCTCTGCTGAAATTTTCTCTAATGGATCTCTATTTCTAGGGTATTATTTTTAAGGCATCTTTTCATGGCATAAGCCTCACGGCCAACCATCAATTGTAGAGACCACCAACATTATGAAAGGACTACTAGGAACATATACACTTCTCTTGTGGCGCCATAAATTGCAACAATAGAATGCAAATATTATATATACATAATTGTCCTATGATTTGAGCATTTCTGTAAAAGGATTATCCCAAGCTTGACTATGAATCCATTAATTTATTGATACAATATTACTGGCCTAAACTTGGAGATGCTTCAGTGGAGACTCAATCAAGATCCTCCCTTAACAAGGTGTGCGAGACTGAGTCATTGTTCAGTTCACACTCGTGATTCTTATAATTTGTGCTTAAATGTTATACTGCGAGGAATAATTTATTAGAAGTATTTCTTCGAGAAAATGACATTGAGATTAATTTTGAACTGATCTGCAATACAAGTGCCTGCGAATTTCCATTCATGTTAAAGTTCTGAAAGATGGAACAAATTATTTGTAACTTATATAGCTAATAGGAGTTTCATATGTTAGCGAGCAACCGTCCAATTAACTTCTTTTGATATAAGTAGACCTTAACCTGCCTCACAGAAGGATTGTGCTACTCTTTTACATGGTCCTCAGAACTTCTATTAGCAACATTTTACATAAGACAAAAACATTTATTCAAGTGTCAATCCATCTATTTTACTAAAATGGAGTGCATGTTTGAAAATATAAATGCTTGAAGACTATACAATTGTTTCCAAATGAGAGAAGGGGAGAAGGTTCTACTTGAGGTGGCTAGTAACTTACTGGACATCAAAAGTTTTCAGTAGCAGAATAGGAAGGGAACAGGGAATCACTACTGAAGCCCTCAGCAGACTAAACCACACCAAATCTACAAGAACTCTCATTTCACCTTCAGTTATTATCATTGTAGATGATCAGACAGTGCAGGTTCGACCACGCTTCTTTTGAACTTTCACATTTCAATATTCTTAGATAGCTATCATCAAGAATAAAACTTGCCAGGGCGGTGGTTCCAGGTGATCTGTTGAAGGCCTTTACCCTAAACAATTCAATATGCCCACATAATATGAGGGCCTTACTTCTGTTTGTTGGGCAACATTGTGATTTCCATCACAGTCAATGGATGCATGGAGACTTGTTTTTCCCCCCCCTTTTCTCTTTTTCCAAGCACCCAAAAGGGTATCTCATCATCGAGGTCCTTCATTAACTGCCTAATGTACATGTTGTTGATCTCTGATGGTTCTTCCTTTAGATTTCATTACTTAAACTGGGAATCTCAAGGTGATCTCTTGCATCTCTTGGTGCAAAAGAATTCTACTTCTTTCCATTTTCTTCATGTGGTGCTCAATTGGAGGGACATAACATGGTTTGGGCAGTTTAGAGTAGGTTCTTTAAATCAATATCAGTAGCTGACAATGATCTGGAAGAGCTGCAACCCATCCCTCCTCTTCTTTCTTCTCTTTTTACCAGTTTTTTTTCTTCTCAGTGGGTAGTTTTTCTGATGGCAATGGTCATGGAAAAACCCAAATGGTTTGCTTCTTTTCTAACAGCATTATAATGTAATTTGATGTCTTTACGATCCGATGGACTGGAAAGCCCTATGTGAATGAGACCACAATTCGTAATAGGTGAAATTATACCTTATACCACGTGCACCATGCCAATCATCTCATCTCATTTCGGTGGGCTTCATTCATCATGCGCTCGTTTCGGATCATAACCTGTCTTATCTTTACCTGAAAACACCGCTGATGTGGTGCATGTGGTGTAGAGTATAGTATAACGTCTCTTCTTGTTAGGGTTGTATGCCGTCCTCGCCGTCATATAGGTGCTCTAAGCATGAAGGCTAAATGTTGTCCTCAGAATTCCCACTAAAACCTTTGTTCCCCTCAAAATTATGAGTTAGGTTTTATTTTCTATGGTGGTGTTCTGTGGTTTAGTGTGCACCAGTAAACTTGGTTCCAGGTAAAATTTAGCCAACGAGTAATAGGCTGCTCAACCTTGGCTCACTACAAGAAAGGGGTGATAAGGTTTGAGCTGGATTAACAAATTTCGTTCAAGATTGATTAATTTATCATTGGAACAGAGTTGGAACAAACCACTTATGAAACCAGCTGAGCTTCTATCCAACTATGCAAACTCAAGGTGTTCAAGCTTGGCTCTTTTGAGCAGAGCTTTATAATATGATATTCGAAACTTGACTCATTTTTTTTCACTAAACCAGGTCTAAACTAACCATTACTAAACCTAGCCCATGCTGTTCATGAACAACTTGGTTCACTCGCCGCCCTAAACACAGTTTGTAAATTTTATTCTGTTTTTTTTTTAAAGTTTTTCCTTCCTTATCCTCTTCCCTTTTTTTTCTGAAGTCTAGTCCCTAAGCTTGGTACATCAAATCCTTACAAACCAGCTCCAATTAAGATCTAAAATAATGGCTATTTTATTGGGTTCAAGGCCCTTGTTGAACTATATTGTATATACATTCTAATGAGGTCCTATCCCCTGTTGAAGAGATCTGGTTTAACAATGATTATAATTCATATAACAGATAGATTAACATATAGTGGTGCCAAAAAACTTCTGGGTGAAGTGGGTTAGTGATGTATGTGTGATATATATTTAGCACCTTACTACTAGAACACACAGGAAGAAACAAAATATACTTGCTCACTTTCTTGGCTGATCCCCGTGGCACCTTTCCTGGCTAGCTTAGGCAATAAAATATATATGCTGGTCTACATGCCTTTCCAAGCTCTCAAGTTTTGATGACTTCTATGTTAAGTTATACAGAACATATTTGGATATTTTGGGCACCACATTCACAAGTATTAGCAATCAAACAAGAATCATGCTTAGGAATTAAATCATTAAACATCATCCTATCTGAAGTTGATTTACCAACATAACCCAATCTAAAAATACCAAATATTATCCATGGAAGAGTCAATAGTATAAGCAGAATAATTCACTTCAGTATTTAAAGAAAGCAAGTGCATATTATCCTTCATGTAGCTCTTTCTAATAGAGGATCTGTTTTTGATGATGGTCACTTTTATAATAATCAAAAAGAAAAAAAACACACCATGATCATTTAATTTGAAACAGAAATCATATTTTTAAGACCTAGAATGTGAAATGCATCTTACAATTTAAGCACCTTTTCTGAGGTAATTATTGGCATCGTCTACGACCTATCGTAATTCAAGTACTCTATAACTCCACAATACTTGTAGTCTTGTGGTATTAGCATAAGAGAGTTTTCCATCACATTGAATACGTGGGATCTCGAGGGAGCTTGTTGCATTCAGAGCTTTTCGCATTTTCTGGAAGATGGAAGATGAATAGGGCTGCCGACTAGATTGCGTCCTATGTTCCTCACCATTCAGGAGGTTTCCTTTGAAAGAGTATTGAGGTAGTCCCGCCTGCTTTATATCAGATACTCACTACAGATTGCTCGAGGTGCACTCATGATCGACTAGTGTGAGGTGCCGGTTTATCAAAAAAAAAATAGGTAAATTGGCAAATGATCATCAATCCACTTCTTTGTGCAGTAGTGCATTGTTCTTCTTCTATGAGGTCTCTTTCAGCATAGTAAGTTGACAGATGTCATCCTCCACCTCTTATAGCAATCGAGCTGCTTCTAATCTTTCAATTTCAATAGTAGAATTCTTGAAGGATTATTACCATTTTTAAATTTTAGAAAAATGATGGAACAAATAGAAGGGATATAGAGAAAAACATAAAAGAATATGGAAGGAATTAAAAGAGAGTATAGGCAAGGTATGACAATCAAATACTATCTTAAGGAGTGTAATTCTCCCACATGGTAGCTGTAGGTGGGCTACTAGAAACCCTCTCCTAGGGGTACAAGCCTAAAATAATTAGTTTATTTGAACTCCACTGCTTTGTTGATAGGGTTGAAATATGATCGGATATTAATATAAATTCATATTTATTTTGTTTGACGAATATAGATACGGATATAGATATTAGTCGGATGCAAAAATTCATATCCATGTTTACTTTAAATAGATATGGACACAAATTGAATACTAAAAATACGGATATAAATTGAATAATTAAACTATATGGCCACCGAATTAAAAATATTATTAAGTGGATTATAAATCAAGTTAATAGCATGTTAATGTGGATATTTATTTTTTAAAAAAAATTATGAGTGCTATATAAAATTAAATAGAGTTACAAATGAAATTCGATATTCAGATATGGAACGGATAGTTGTCTATTTATATCTATCTTTCTTTGACGAATATAGATACGAATATGCAGATGCTCAAATTTTTATCTATATCCAAATAATTTCGGATGCGAAAATAGATCCAAACAGATATTATCTTATCCACTCTCACCCCTGCCTATTGAGCCATAAGACCCTAAAATTAAATAAAAGAGAGATCAAGACTTGGAAAGAAAATATTGGATGATTTTTAAACAAAAGAGAGTCTCTGAGTATTCTGCATATACTACTCTGTCATACAACAGCTCCATTTGTAGATAATAGAGTTTTAAGTGTTCAACACCAAGTAATAAAGAAATAATGATTGCTATTTAGTAGTCACCAATCCATAATAAACAAAGAAATTAAAATCACAAGAGTCTGCTGGGAGTTACTGACGGTTCACAGAAAAAAGGAGGCAAAGTCAAATGTTAACTTATGGTTTCCTCCAAGGTTCACGGGATTATAGATAGATTATAAAATTTTAGTATTTAATAAAAGTGCAAAACAATATATGATTAGAAAAATACTCTAAACCAATTTTAGGCAGAAAAGCAGTCCTTGAAATTTATATCTATGACCTGAAATATTTTTCCTATGGGGGCTGTCACCCCTAAACATAATCAATTAAACATAATCAAAAGTAAAATCCATGTTAAGACAAATCGGGGCAGGTCTAATTTTTGACATTCGAACCCTGCCATCGAACTTATCGGCCTAAGCTTTTACCATGAGACCAAGCAATGAACCTAGTAGCTTAATACTTTTTTGGTAACAATACAACTCGATACTTTTAACAATAAATATCGGCATATGAAAAGCTCCTCGATATGAGTAAAATTACATAACTAGTCTGAACATATTTAAGATTTTTATCATGAAATCACATGATCTTTTATCCCAACAATTGAAATGAGAGGATAAATAGCATACGGAAGTGCCAATGGGTCCATGTCAAACCTAAAAAAGCTAATGCTTTGCCAAGGATTTCATGAATCATGTAACTTGGTCATTACGATGAAAGGGAAATTGATTTGACAATGGCTTCTTTCCCTTCCTCTTAATCTTAGAAAGTATGTAATGGGGTTTAAAAGCAGATGCATGCAAACAGAAAACATCTCTCTCATGATCACTCATTTCATGTGCAAATTGAAAACAATGTCGCCACCGACCGACATCAGTGATGCACTAGCTGGAGCATTATTTATCAGCAGACAGGCCAAAATGATCAGACCACTCACCACTACAATGTAGGGGTCCTAAGTTTCCCTGCAGACAAAGTCATTTCATTTACTGTCACATTTGATGGCTACATTTCTTCTATGTACCATCTTCCTAAGTTTGTGGTGCCATGGAGTTGCTTCATGGGCAGGAAGACCATAGTCATACTCATCTCATTCCCAAGTCAATGATAGAACTGCCCATAGTACTATGAAAACTGCCTCATATGTCATTAGGAACAAGTAAATTCTTCTCATTGGTTCCTTCCAACTTTAAGGGCTGGTTTATTACCTATCTTCAGATGATTGTTGTGACTTGGGGGTCTGGTTGATTTGAGCAAGAGAAATTGTGTCCCTCGAAACTGAATATGAAATGGCCTTTCATCTTTCCTGGAGCTGTCCTTTCAGCAGAGAAATTTTGGTAACTTCTTCCTGCAAGAACTTGGTAATTAACTTCAAGGTATCTCAGATGACTTTACATTGTAGAAGAGCACCTTGTGTTAGTCTAACCCCAATCCATACAGTAATCTGTTCTTGAGTGTTTTTCCCCCCCTGGTGAGCATTTGATCTAGTAATATGACCTATGGTGTAGTTGAAACTAGCAAAGCCCTCCAAGTTCTAGTAACTTATCCTATGGCCAAATTGGTGATGACAAGTTGCAAGGATTGAGGCTTCACTAACAACAACTAATGTTGTAAATTGAATTACATGAATCATCTACACAAAGGCACTGCAAATGACTAATTGCTATCATTAATTTTGTGTGGTTCTTCTGGCTACTTAGACAAGGCAGTCATTACTGACCAAAACAAATCCTCAATGCAGGGTAAAAGATTGCACAATACATTGACATGGACAGGTGCTTGCCAAATATTCTTGAAATTCTTGTTTTGGTGATCTATCACATTCAGGGTCTATTTGGATGATGGGACTGAAAATCCTATAAGATTCCTAAGCTGGGATAGTATAACGAGTAAAATCTTAGGATTAGAAGCTAGGCTAGACATATATTCCCTTGGAGTAATCTCCCTATCGGATTGATGAATATAAAAAATCTTCCTATAGAATTTGGACATGTTTACTCCAAAGCTATTTCCGGATATTTATGAATATATGGCTAGCCTAGCCTCTAATCCTATGATTTTAGTGGTTTACTAACCCCACCCACGAATCCTGTAAAATTTTTAGCCCAATCATCCAAAAAGACTCTCAATGTGATCAGATCACTTGGCTGCAAGAAACATGAAGTAGAGTTGACAAACAATTGTGGGCAATATGATGGCATACTGATTTATTATATGTTCAGAGAAAAAGAAACTAAGGAGCAGGAACATTTGTTCCCCACTCGAACTTCCTTTACCATGGAAAGTTTCTGCTTCATTTCTTTTCTATTTTTCAAACCCTGTTGGAAGGGAGAAGTTTCAAAGCCTTATCCATTTGAGAGGGGGTTTTAGGATTCTTTCAACGTCCGCTTTTGCTGTCAACCATTTAACTTGCAAGAAAACCATTCACAGACAAGTGGGAGGCTAAGATGGTGACCATCTTGACACATGGATGCTTCTTAAAAGGGCAACCAAAGAAAACCAGACACAGAAAAGTTGAACTTCAAGGTTACCAATCTTTGTCACTAATACTCCCTTTTTAACTGTTGATCTTTAATGAAACTTGCAGATATTTATTAATCTTTATTAATTCTGCACAAAATTCCTAAAAAGTGGTTGTGTTTAAAAATTAGTTTTGTTTTGTTGACACTTCTAACTGATATATGGTATTTTTAAGCTTTATTTGTCATAGAAAAGAAAAAAAAATTCTATGACAAGATTATATATAGATCCAGCTATGATCAACATGTAAAATTGGGACATAGCCCAATTCTTTCATAGAAGAAGAGATTATGCATTTAAATGTTGGTGCTTTTGTTACCAAGCAATTAACCCAAGTAAGATGGTTCTCTGACCAGTACTCAAAGAAATAAATTATAACTAGCATTCACTCCTTGAGCCATTGCTTGTTTTCGGATTGCAACTACAGATTGGGTCAAATTTGATTCATCAAAATAATAATAATAATAATTCATACTTGAACTATTTATATTCAGGTCGAGAATAATAAACCATATCCAATCCATTTAGTTTATACGGATCGATATCTAACTCGCCAAACTCAAATGGAGCTTCACTCATGTGTCCTATATCTTAAGAAATAAAAATTAAATAGAATTAAGAAGAGCGAACCTAGTATTAGCCATCTAAATAGAACATCAGAAGAGAAAAGATAACAAGACGGGGTAAAAGACATGCTAAAATACTAAAACATAGATACAATATTTGATCCACTTATTTTTGTTCGCCCCCCATATTTAGTATATATGCTTCATTCCTATATCTTTTAGATTTAGTATGCTGCATTCTTATATTCCAGGTTGATGCATAATTTACTTCTTTTTCTTCAAGAAATACAGTGGAGATGCTACCACTAGGATTGGAATCTTGGATCTCTCCTAAGGTGATAATCATAATCTTTGTGAAGTTCCTACAAAATGCCTTACCTTCATTTCCTACCGCCCACAACAACATTGCCTCCAGTTCCCCTTCCTATTGTAGAGCATAGCAAAATTTAGATGACAGATCATATTTCTCATATATTAGCCTTAGAATTGGCACCTAATGAATGTTTCCTAGGCCCTAAAGTCTTGTTCTCTACCCATTATAGTACTTTGTTACTGGCTAAAGTTTGGCAAAACTCCTAGCAAGTGGCATCTAACATGGAAGAGCTACATCCTATGATGTGTATGTAACCCTAAAACTCGTGTAGTATTGCAAATTTAGCTATGCTTCAATAATTGCATCCAAAGTTCACTGTCTCGGTACCGGACTCCGTACCAGTGCCACACTATTACAGTATTAGTACGATATGATACATAGTTGTTTTGGTGTATCGAGTGTCGATACGTCACCCGTACCCGGATACCGGTACCGAATCTATACGATACGATATGCTCTGTACTGTTCGATTTGGGCCGATACGGCATACCATGGTCGCATCTCTCATCTATTGTAGGAGGTTTTTCTCAAGCATTTGACTGAGTAGTTTCTATCATTTCTTGGAAATAGCTGGTGGTGCATCGTCATCATTTCTAAAAACATAATAGAAAGTATCCATATAATAGCATTGCAAATGAAGATTATTGTACGAATCATAGATCTCAAAGCTTAACATTTATATCTTTTATTTTCTTAGCACTTGGTTAAGCTAAATAGTTTATTATAATATTATTTATAGATTTTACTATTTATGGACCCAGTAACAACGACGATAATGACAATGACGAGAAAAACTACATGCAGTGTTCACAGACATTCCGCAACATATGCACGGAGCTTCATCTTTTGCGTTTCTTCCTCCAATCAATCCAACTGGGAATAGTGATAGAAATAAACGATTCGAGGCCAAACAAAACAGACACTTAAAACAAAATTCTACTCAAAATAGAATAATCACCTATTCATAAAATCCCACCCGGACACCTGCACGCAAACCCTTTGACTAGAAAAATATTAAAGAAATAAATACTAGAACCAACAAACACATGCCTCTATCTTCGGATTGAAAGAAAATAATAGAAAAGAAAGAAAAAGTGAAAGTACAATAATATCTTATTTATCTAGAGAAAGCAGGAAAAATCAGGTGCATTTTTGGAGTTAGTAGACCAAACACAACGGCTTTCTTAGGATCTGAACTGCCCTCCTCTTTCCATTACGCTTGTGAAATTCTATATCTAACTTCTGCCAATTGAACTCTTTTATTTCTCTACTTTTTAGTCTGGCTATTAATCTAGAATGAAAGCTTTTCTATCTCATATGAAAACCTAACTATTAGACATGATATGCAATCTTTATATATATATATATATATATCAATTCCTTTTTGAAAAATCAAATACTCTAGTGTGCTAATAAAACTATGAATTTGGTTAGAGTTAGTAAATTTTCAAATTTGAGCCTTCAAGTACCTTGCTTGTCATCATATGTTTTGAAAAATCTTCCTTTAGTATATTCAAGCATCCTAAGATAGAAATTTTCATATAGGTCAACTATTTAGATATCTTTATTGTACCGAGACTCAACTAATCCTAAATTTGATTCAATTGCACTTTTGTTAAAGTTTTGACTATCATCGCAATCTGCTTATCACTCAAATAAGTGAAAATTTGCAGTTCTATCCCATGCACAGTTTGTGAGAAGGGTCTTTGAGGCTATCTAATAAATTATTTTATATATTTGTTTATTTGTTCCCATCATAGATGCTAAGGAATATTGACCATTTTGAAATGCCAAACTTAAGTGCAGAAGGGAATCATAAAAAGGGTTTCTTTACGATTTATAAGGCTTTGCAACTTGAGAGGGTCAGGTCTGGTTCAAGGCAAACCCTAACCCAACAAAACCTCAAACTTGCAACGCTATCCCAACACAATTTGATTTTGGGTTAGGATTTCTCAAACCCCACCCAATCCAATCCCATTATCAGTTAAATTTGGTTTGATTTGGGCTAGTTGGGTCAGATCGGTTTAGTGCGTCGAGTTGGATTGTGCTATGCTAATTGAGTTAACAATAGAAAGTTTAAGATAGAAAGAAAGTTTGGAATTTTTATTGAACTAATATTTGTTGAACTGGAGTCTAAATATTCATAAATTTCAATAACATACTTACACAAAATCTATTAAGATTAAAGATACAATTATGTAAACATAAAAATTTATTTATTTATTTATCAGATTAGATTAGGCTAAATTGAGTTTGAGTTGGGTGGGATTGGGTTTTGGATGAATTGAAAGTTAGCACTAACCTAACCCTATTTGATGTTGGATTAGACTTTTGAGTAAGGGTGAAAAATTGGTTGGGTCAGACAAGATATGGATCAGGTTAGATACATAATAGATCAAAAAAATGTTAATCCGAATCTGACCTATTTATGAAATAGGTCAAAAATTCAAATCCAAATCTGATGATTTTATTAAGTAGGTATTTTAGCTCGATCAACAATGCGTTAAAACAAGTTAAAATGATTAAACAGTTAAAAATTGCCATCTCTATTTTTGAGTCCAAGCCTAATAAATATTTATAAAACTTCAAACAAACTCTATGGGACGAGCCGGTCGAACGGATAGGTTTGGTCAAGGCCAACTCAAGTCACACCATTAACTTATCAGTCTTTCTATCATTTAAGGCACAAAATGCTAATGACTCGTATTCTTTGTTTCTAACATATTGGCAATAGTAGACTTAATTACCTCTCTACGCCTATCCAATTTGATAAACCCCTTGCACCTTCTAATGGAATAAAAAGGAAAAGTCGGTAATGATGGCCTTCCTTTCACCGAATCTCCAGTACACAGTGAGGGACCCCTTGCAGGGACAATATGGTCATTATACTGGACAATGGCTAATGTTGGAACGAGGGTATATTCGTCAGTTAAAGTTTAAGAGACGGGTTGATGCGGCTCAGCTGTAAGCATGACGTCGTCTCGCTGAACTACGTGGAGCATAGCCGTTATGGGTAATATGACTAAAATGCCCTTGAATCAGATGAACTGCAGCACTCTATCAAGTTGGTAAATATGGAATTTAAATGAGGGCATTTAGGTGAAACATGTTTCTCATACGTGAGGCTGGCTTATTTAGCCTTCCTCCCCAGCAATTGTGAAGTTTTTACTAAGTGCTTCCCTCCACCACCTTTTTTTTTTTTTTTCAGCCATTCCTTGCACAACTTTTTACACTTTCTGCAGATGCCTCGTTGCCCCCTTTGTTGTGTATCCTTTTCGATTACTCTTTACCGCAAGTTCTGAAAATGTTACATAAAAATTTGGTTACAATGTCATTTATTTAGTTAAACATCTTCTGTTATGTGTGTTCGTATGCACACTTTCTAATTAATAGATAATCAACTTCAATGTTAAGGAATTCTGAAAATGTTGTCTAATTTGGTTAGTAGCCTTAAAGAAAAGGTGGATTGGACTGCAAGCGAGGAGAATTTTTGTTAGCTAAAGTTACATTTCATTGTAATTATAGCGACAACAAAATATAAACTATTTTGATTATATATATATATATATATATATATGATTAGTGGAACATGAAGCACAGTATTTTATCGGTTGTAATTGGCTGATATAGTTTGTTGATAGGCTAATCAATATGCAAAGGGCAAGGTAACACCATATCGCCACTTCAAGGTTGTACGTGAATTACAATCAAAAATATAATAGATATATTGGAGAAGCATGCGAGCAGCAAACAGCAGCAATAATATGCTCGATGGTGATTAATAGAACGACATCATATAAATAACAACACGACAAGCATGACTTTTAAAAGGTAAATCATTTAGATGATAAAGGGCAGGCTTTAAGGCAATAGTAAGGTTACTTTATTATAACCTAGGTGTTATGGGAGGTTATGTATATCTAACCGTCTCCAAATTCTATAATGGCATGAGCCTCATACAAAAGATGCCATTTTTTTCATTGATATGGTAGATATGGACGTAAAAGCAATTAACCCAGACCACACGAGAAGCCGCATCCTGATTGCGATCATTCATAAGAGACATGTTTGATTTAAAAAGATTAGGAGTTAGACTCAAGGCATCATCCTACTAACAACTCAACCAAATTATCATGGACTCTCGGTCCTCATCCCATAACCTTGGTTATTAGTTATTAGCAATTGCGAGACAACCTGCCCTTTAGTAACCATAGATCCTTGGCCAATAAGTAGAAGGTAATTGGTAACTTTTAGCTTACTAAACAACAAATTAAGGATATCCCTTTACCTTTCTTTATTCTCATAACCTATGCATTATCAAGAATTAATTACTTTTTATGTATGTTTAATCATTAAAAGTAAAGGATTAACTTTAATTCTCAAAAAGTAGACACTAACTTGAGTGTATTTCCTTGTCAACAACAACAAGAATGCAAACCCTATTCCTTCCATTCATCTCGTTCAGTCACTACATGCATCTTTATAAGTACATGCAACACCATTACTTTCTCGTGCCACCTGTCAGTTTCCCTCTCATTCTTTTGGTTCTTCAATACACGTGTAAACATGGCACGACAACTTAGCACCGTCACCTGCTTAGGTGAAACATCAATATCTTTGTATTATTTCTTGCATGGTGGGAGACGGATGCATGCAACGGACGGTGTTGAGAAGAAGGATAGAGACAATCTTGGATGGAAGCACATGAAAGTGAGTAGATGGTAGATTGTTTAAGAGATCTCGAAAATCTATCTCTATTAAGTTGAATTTTAGTTTCAGTACTATGTTTTACAATCACACAAAAATTTGAATGGACATATATATATATGTTCTTTTTACAGATCACCCCTCAACTTATTGAATAATATAAAACACTTCTTGATTTCAGAATCATATAGATAGGGGTTTTTTATTTGTTATGTACAATTTGTTGACAAATGTGAAAAGAAATTGAATAATACTAGGGAAAGCCGTGTCATTACTGCATCGGGAATTTTACATTAGGCTTCTGACGAAATGTTTAGTAAAAATCTGGGATTTCATACATGTAGATTCTGCATCCCGATAGATTATTTTACTTAAGGAACCTCCATCCTCTATTTCTTTTCAAAAATCAAACTTTGATGGTATGTGTGAAAAAGGGGTCAATTTGGCAGTATAGATTTCGTTATTCAGGACTTCAGGTCTACACGCATTGCAGCAAGTTGTTCTACTCTCTTTGATAAGATGATTATCTTGACTGAAATGAGGGTTGTAGGAGGGTTGGTATATGTCATAACTGTTTGTTAAAATATTTAGAGAAGAAGAAAAAAATAAGAGAAAAAGAGAAAGAGAAAAAATAATTTTATTTCTCTGATCCATTATAATTCGGTACATCTCAGAGGTTATATATACTTACATACAGGCTCCATATAAGAAAAATAGTATTAGACTGATAATTAGAATCACACTAATAATGAAAAATATTAATACAAATTGTTATGTTATCTCTAAAATTACTCTAACAAGATCTTTTCTAATAAAGAAAAATGATATTAGGGTTCATACAGAATTATGCTAATAAAGAAATATCGTGGACGATGCAGATTGCTACGTAACTCCTAAAATTATGCACATAACAGATTATATTTATTTTAGGAAAAGAATTTCTAAACAATTATCTCTTGAATTACAGTAGAAGCATGAAATCCATTCATTGATACAGGATATTTGGAAACTCAAATCGAGCATTACTGTCTTTTAATTGTCAATATATTTTCATATGGCTGACCATGCAAAGCTGATGTTGCGAAAGATTTTGGCGATTGGGCCTCTCCCGAGGGTCGCGCTGTTTCTCTGGAAGGTGTTTGGGACCGGCTCCCTACGAGAGCTGTACTTGGTGGACGAGGATTGAGGATTCCCATTGGAGTGTGGGGGTGTGCGGTTGCGGCCGAGACGGTAGATCCATTGCCCCTGTTTCGGTGCACATGGGCGAGGGATACTTGGCGCCTGCAGGGGTCCCACAGTTGGTTTCGGAGCTCAGGGACTAGTTCTTACAGTCCACTGCGTCAGGGCTCGGAGTCCCCCGCACGCCTTAGTCAGGTGGTTGGTTTCGAGCGAGCTGTACTGTCCTACCAGATCTGGCTTGGCCAGAAACGCTCGTACATTCGGGCGAAGCGTACATATGTCGCCGAGATTTGTGGTCCCGAGAGCTGCCCGCCCGGGGGGAATTGTCAGGGCCGGCCAGAGTTGTGATCCACATACACCCCCGTTGGGAGGAGGGACCTTGGATAGCTCGGGACATCTGGACGCTCCCACTCTGCTTCTGGGCAGCTCCCGCACGGTGGTTTTTCATCTGGCGAGCCCCCCACCCCCGGAGTTCCTCAAGGTCCAACTTTGATGGGTCAGTCTTGGACGGTGGCACTAGGGGAGGCGCGGGTTTCGTTATTCGGGGACCCGTCCTGGCGAGGGTCGTGGCTGCCGGGGGTAGTCAGTTATTTGATTACCTCGCGGTACCGAGTGCGGAGCTGATAGCTGCCTGGGCGGGCCTTTGCCACGCCGGTGCGTGTTACAAGGCCAGGTCTATCATCCTGGAGGGTGATTCTGCCACCGTTATAAGTTGGATCCAGGGGGGACCTCGGGGTGGGCGGTAGCGACCATCCCTTGCTCCGAGACATTTGGCTATGGTGAGAGATGGAGGGGGCCGTTCAGGCCAAGCATATTTAACCGTGAAGCCAATGGTGCGGCAGATTGGGTGGCTGCGTATGTAGCTAGTCATTTCGGAGGCACTTTGTGGTCTGGAGATGGGGAGCTGCCTTTGGCACTCTGAGGTATCCCTATTTTTTGACTTTATTGGGTGTATCCGTACCGCCGGGTATGATTCATCCGCATTAGAAAAAAAAAAAAAAAAAGATTTTCTGTTTTACTGAAATTTTTTTCAGATATTCTAATGTCTAATCCAAATGGACGTATGAACTTTGTAAGGCAGCCATTCTAATATTTAAAAGAAAAACTAACCAAAAACTAAAAGAGGCTGCGACGGCGTCTGAAGCGAGGAAACAGGACCCTTATTTTGAACGCCATCACCGCCCCCTGGTTAAAAACTCGTCAAAGCAAAAGGCGGTAGCGTCTGTCTCACGCCACCAGGATTCGTCCTCTTCTGCTCACAGCCTTTGCTATAAAGAACCGTCGCTTTTCACTTCATGAAACCCACACCTTGCCACTCTCTCTTTCTCTCTCTGATGCTCTTGTCCTCGGCCATTTTTGTTGTGAAATATTTATAGGAAATGGAACATGGCTTCCCATAACTTAGCATCGAAAGTAGCTAAAGTGACCTTGGAAGGTGGAAGTGGGGGGTTTCGGGGGCATGGAGAAGCCGGACTTCATCATCAAATATGGAGTTCAGAGACTGGCCCCCCGGTTTTAGATTCCACCCAACTGATGAGGAGCTTGTGGTCCACTACCTCACTAGGAAAGGTCTTTTCTGCCCATTGCCTGCTGCTGTCATTCCTGAGATTGATCTCGGCAAGTTCGATCCCTGGGATTTACCTGGGTCAGTAGCAACTCTTCATAATTTTAGCAGTTGCTCAGTTTAATTTGGGAATTCTATAAACACGTGAAGTACCCATCACTCTTCCATAATCCAGGAGTTCCATTTTGTGATCAAAATTGGCAATATCTTGTAGCAGATGCTTTTTATGTTGAGGCTAACAAAATATGTAATTTAGAGATAGATTTTGTGTCGGAGCTTTAATACTGTGGTGTAGTTTCTTAAGGACTCTTGTCGAGTTTTTTTCAAGTATTTCAGTGAAATATTTAGCTAAGATGACAAGTTTGAAGGACTTAGAACTGGAACACATCAAGCGCATCATCATCATCATCATCATCATTACTCAAATCAATTTAGCATCTTTGCTTCGATTTGTTTTGGCTCTGGATGTGCTCATGATGCTCTTTAAATGGATATCAATGGCAATTCAGGTGGAAGCGAGGAAGAGCAATATTTCTTCAACCTTCGAGAAGCAAAGTATTTGAAGTGGTAAAAGATTCAAAAGAGCAACGCTCTCTGGCTACTGGAAGGCCACAGGAAAGGATAAATCGATCGTAGCCTCCCGGTGCAACCAGCTTGTGGGGTTGAAGAAGGTTTTAGTCTTCTACAGGGGAAAGCCCCCGCATGCATCTCCAACTGATTGGATCATGCATGAGTACCGCCTCGCTGCTGCCTGAAACCAGTGCCTTCAGCTTTTCCCCTAAGAAAATTCTCAGCTCATGTGAGCTCTCCAATCTCATCATCATCATCATCTTCTTCTTCTAAGATAAGAAAGAAAATAGAACAATTGTTTTGGAAGCAATTATTTTGGATGTGTCCAGTAATTCTTTGACAGCTTTCTTATACTACAATGCCCTTTGGCCTTGCAGAGATCCATGGCTCAACCAAAGAATGGGTGGTGTGCCGGATTTTTCAGAAGAGAAGAGCAACTAGGATTGATGCAGAGATCGCACCATACTGCAACTACAGGCGAATTCGAAGCAACATTGAGCACGTAGATCCTGGTGCTTCTTTATCTTTGAGCTGTGTGGACAGATCTTTCAGAGGATGGAGAGGAAGGTAGCAGCCGTAGCATGGCTTCATCTTCAAATGGAAAAGAGGTGTAGAATGGTTTTCTGCAATGTATCAGAACTTTCATTTCAGAAAAAAAAAAAAAAAAAAAAATCCAACTCGAATAACCTTGGAGCTGAGCTCTAGCACTTGTAGCCTCTGAAACTCTTGTAATCGCTTTCTTCGAACGGTGTTTCTTCTTTTTTCAAAAGCAAATTCTTCCGAACAGTTCAGAATTAAGTGAACTCAGAGCAGAAGAAGTTCTTATTAGCACTTTGATCATAGTTGAGACCAGCTTCGTATCTCTTTTTTCGCAAGTTCAGAGAAAGTCTTTGGACGCCTAAATCACATAATGCATAAAGGAGTGGAGAAAGTAAAAGATAAAACTTTAAGGTCAGGTGGTTTTGCAAGCAGAAAAGAGGATCCTATGCAGTAAAAAGAAAAGAGAGAGAGAGAGAGATCAGGGAAAGATAAGGCATCTATCCATGTGGTTCGAGAAAGAGATGCCTCTGAGGAATAAGAACTTGGTGAAGAAAAGCTTGTCCTTGGCATCTGGGTCCCTTGATAAGTACCCATCTTGGCCTAAGACATCAACACTAGATTTTGCTTTGATATGGGAGAGGTAAAGACCACACCAAAACAAAGACTTGCAGCATTAGATTTGATTATTTTTGGGTTGCTACTCTGACTGAGTACATTGGCCACCACATAGACACTTATTGTTGCTCCCTAAGGTCCCCACTATAGCCCAAAAAAAGAACAATCTAGATAACATTAGATACCCTTGTTTATACCACAAAAAGGAATTCATGTCACTAACATGAGCAAAAGCACTTCTACTTTTCTTTTCTTTTTTTTTTTTTGCAAAAAAAACAGAAAGATAAAAGAGTAATACAAATCATCTGAAAATGTTGCCTCATGTTCATAAGCTTTTTCTTCACCTGATGCTTGCATATTGTTGTGATATGGATGCATGCTCTTTATTGAGTAACTATGAAGTATGTTATCTACAATTTAACCATGACTAAGATGTTCTGAAAGGTTAAAAGAAACATAACTATGTGCACCTTTCAGGAAATCACCTTCATTTGTTATCCTAATGTCTTGAGCTAAACAAATTGTTTTAGGGACCACTTGTGCAGAAAATACTGAGAGCAAACTGTATCGGGAACGCCTGATTTGTTTGATTCGAGCACATAGATGATCATCTTAGTTGTTTGATTCGAGCACATAGACGATCATTGGAGGACCTTCAGCATACCTTAGCTGAAGGTATTACTGCTATTTCATCATTACTTCCTATACAAGATCATATCTTCCAACAAATAAGATGTAGGAAGATTCTTTTTTTGGACTTCTTATAAGTTCACTCTTCAATTCAAAACATTTTTTTTCCATTTCTCTGATGATTTGTAAGTAATATAGAAAAAAAAACTAAATAAGATTCAACAAGATTCAAGCTGTGGGTGGGGTTCCAGGTGAACTAGAGTAAAGCCTTAACATTGCATCTTCCAATGTGCCTTCTTGGTGACCACAATAAAGTCACATAGTTGGATACATCTCTATCCATCAAGGTCTCTGATCTTAACAAAGGCAAGCTTCCAAGGAGGCCTTCCTCAAATAATGAAATAAACCAAGAAATTGGACATGTTATAAGCAACCTTGGAAAGCGATAGAAGTTTCTTACTGATTTGTTCATTTCAGTAAGCATTAACCTTCAAATTATTGTCTGTGCAGTAAAGTTTCCCCAATAGCTTACAGTTGGTCTTCTAGGAGTTATGGTTGAAAGGTTAAATAGATAAATTAGAGAATTTTTGTAACTCAGTTACTTCAATTATGACTCAGATCTTGGTAAGATAATTATATCACAATCAACAACAGATATTCTAGTTATCTGGGACTGCTGATAGACAGCAGCCTTCCTTGTCATTAACCGAATTCGAATAGGTAACAGCCAGAAAAATCAAATACAGAATTGCTTCATAGTTTAAGCCAGTTTTGTAATAATTATTTGTTAGCCAAGCGACAACCTTCCATCTACTGTTTCAGGTTTTGTACTGGCATCAATTGTCTTCTGAATTTTTCAGTCTATAATGTACTAACTTATAGAATCTTTCTACTTCATTGCAATCAATAGCATAAGAACAAGCAGGGGTATGATTTCAACGACAAACGATAAGGGATTTCAATGATAGAGGGCACCTGCTACCAGATTCACAATTAGTAGGATTTCTTTTGGAGTAGTTGCAACAGATACTTCAAACAAGTTGGAAGGTTGCAAATTGCAATGTAGAGGATTGAGCTACATCATGATCCTTCCAACAAATTTTTACAATATGTGGGGCTGCCTGAAACAAATCACCAGTTTTCAGAACTGTGGAAGATAGAAGCATATGGGATGTTGATGAATTAAACTAATCACCAACAAAAAAAAACAACAAATGTTTCCTATAAGGTAAAGGCACATGAACTTTAAAAAACATCAAAATAATTATGTCATTGATGTAATGGGCATTATCTTGCTCACCAACTTACCCACTGGAAGGCAAAGCTGTGAGATAGTGCAAAACAGAATAATTAGCTATACTCTTCTGCTTTTCCACATTAATCTTTTCAAGCTTTTACATCTGTCTTCTTTTTAACTGACACATTATTTCTTTTAAATATTCAGGACATAACATAAGCAAATTGTAGCAATTGAATTATCAAATCTTAGACTAGATCGTGCGAGAAATATGAATAATGAACCTTGAAACTCAAACAAAGCAAACAATTGTAAAGCGGATTTTGTTCAACTTCCAAATATAGATGTGCTAACATACTCTGCATGCAAATAAAGGAGATCTTAAATGTTGGATTCTCTCAATAACAATTGAACTAGTTTAGGATTTGCAGCTTTATCTTCGACAAGATTTTTTTTTTTCTTTTCTTTTTCATTTTTTTCCCTAAGGTCTCTTAAAGATGAGCCATGGCAAATATAATTATATACAATACCAACTAGTTTAAACTGCACTAACATTTTTTTTTTTTTTGATACAACGGCGACTCACACTGATCGTGCACAAGTACAGCCAATATGATCGAAAAAGAGAAGTTGATGAAGAGAGGGAGGAACAGACTCATGGTTCTGCCAAAAGTTTCTTCCCGAATGATGTGTAACATAGCCTCCCGATAAACATGAGTTGCCCGGAAGGAGCCACACCCTCTCGAGAGCCTACGTATGTCTCGAAGCAGCAGTTCTCCGTCATCAATGTTGTGCTGGCCATGAATCCACCCGATCATCATAACCGAATCCCCTTCAAGGTAAATGTTGTCCGCACTTAGAACTAGCTTCGCATAGGTGATGCCCTTTCATATGGCTCTCAACTCTGCTCCGATGACAGTCACGTCGAATATACGCCGATCCCCTCCGCTGCCTCTACCTTTAAAAACATTGTCGTCAAAGTTTACCTTAAAAGAGTTAAAGGGTAGGGGCTTCTAGGAGACAAAGGCAATCGTGGACGCCCTAAACATGTCTTTGAAGTAGGTGGATTTGGCACCATTATAGCTATATAACTCTTACTTCTCGAGAGCTGAAATTGTGACGGCTAAAATATAAGACCAAGACCTTACGTGCTTGCCATGAGATGCTGCTAAAACAACCGCCGACCAGGGTGCCTTGTGAGTGTGGGATTTGGGATCGGTCGTCCAACTAAAGGTTTGGGAGGCCACTCACGGCACCACCTTTGCTTACTTTTCCATAGAAAAGGTTTCTCTTGCAGTGTCCCACCACCCAGAAGTCCATGTCTTATGGATGACTGACTTGGTTTTCTTCGTCACTGATGGTGTCAGCTTGCCGTCATCGCAGGCTGCCGCATTTGTTGGGAGCCTGAAGACACTCCTCCCAACCACCACCTGGTGATGAAATTTGAGGAGAGCAAGAAAGCCACGCATCATATGCATCAATAATCTAGTTTTGAAAGAAACGGAGTGGAAGTTGGTTTGATCACAAAGAAGTTCGGTTGGTCAACACTACAAGCTAACATATGTCATATTGTACTGAACCGAATAATACGAGACATATGCTGGAAAGGTAGTAGCAATGCAGAAGTTAGTAGACTTCGGGCAACAATTGAAGATATGAAGGATCGCCATCAGATAGAGTTGGCGGAGCTGAAGCAGAACCAACAAAACTTTGCAGTCTCAGCTTGAGCATATTTTATCTATGTTACAGTGATTTTCCCTCCTCAGGAAAATAACTATATATATTTAATGATTTACATAATTATTACTTATTTTGCATGAGTTAATGATTTTCATATTCCTAACTTCTAAAAGTTTTTCTTTTTTTATTTATAGATTCCTGATACTTCAACAGTTCGTAAAGATGATAATGGTGCTGAATCTGGTGTCCTGATACTTTTTAGACTGTTATTTAAGAAGTTTTATATGTATATTTCTTTACATTTTTCAAAGTACATTGTAATTCGAAACTTATTATGTAAAATTAATCATATATGACAATATGAATGTTTTGAATGAATGTTTCGAATGATCCGAATGTTTGTATTGATGTAAATGTAATGCATGTTTATATTGCTATAAAATGATTTATGATATGCATTTATTTTTCTAATTTTTTTTAAAAAAAATCCACTCCCGATGCTTTAAAGCATCGTTAAAAAGAGGTTTGGCACGGGATGGCACGTTTCGCCGATGCTTTAAAGCGTCGGTAAAAGACCAAAACTAGCACGCTTTCGCCGACGCTTTAAAAGCGTCGGTAAAAACCCCTATCACTACAGCCGGCTCGCCCAAGTATTAGTTTATGCCGATGCTTATAAGCGTCGAACAAGCTAGTACGCCGACGCTTTAAAAAGCGTCGGAAAATCCTTGGTTTGCCGATGCTTTTCCCTAGCGTCGGCAAAAATTTTCCCCACTCAATTATCGCCGATACTTTTGCGATGCTTCGTTTGGGCATCGACGGAGTTATACCAACTTTAATTAGCATCGGTAAAGGCTATAAAAAAACATCGGTAAACCTATTATTCTTGTAGTGATGCCATACTTTATCAGTACCAAACTGGTACACCGGTATTAAGGCATACCACCAATATTCTGAAACTGGCCTCTTACTGGATGTACCTATACGATAACAAAGTGGCACCAGAACAGAGTCCCATATCAAGATAGCTTACCTTGCTGTGGGCTTCTAGAGAAGTGTGGGAACACCTGCTTGTGAGTAGCTCATGCAGCTTCATAAGTAGGGGAAGGCTTTTCCATGGAATCCAACAATCAAGGAATGGGATTGTGGAATGCTCCTATTGGAACCATTGAATGGGATTGCTTTGGAAAGAATCCAAAGCCTAACAGGCTTTAGACTGCTCAATTCAATTATTGAAAGCTATGCTCTATAGTAATTTGAAGATAGTGAACCAAGAAGAGGGACCCATGAGTAGTTATAGGTTTCACTTTGATAAATAATTTCATGGGTCATTTTGTTGTTGATTAGTCTTCAACCTGCATATAATCAGCTATTCTCAAAAAAAAAAAAAACGTATATAATTAGATACTTGGGAGCATGGAAGGAATATCACCAATAGCTCTCCGTTCACCAAATCTACATTATCATAGTTAGTAGGAAACAAAAAAGAAAACAGAAAAAGAAAAATTTATGAAGAAAGATTTCTTACCGGCCAGTAAATGTTGACAAATAACTTCATTTTTGACCTTTGTTGCATTATAATTTGAATTACTTCATATAATGAAAAGGTAAGAAAAGGTGAATTAAGAACATAACTCAAAAAATATGTTTGTTTTTTTTTCTGAGAAAGATTTGGGCAAACATAATCCACATTCATAGTTTTCATTAGCTGAATGAAAGTAGCAATGCTAAAAATTAGTTTGTTATTCTCAGATTGAAGTTACTGGGACAGCCATAAAGACTAGGAGATGCCGAGAGGGTGGTCTGTCCATAGTTGATTTGAAAATTAATTTTAGCCAATATATTATCTTCAAATCTATATTGATAGACTTGATATGTTCATTGGCATGTTTTTATGAAAAATCATGCAAATTAAAAATTTATATTTTTTGCATAAAATACTTGCTCTAATTAGAGGTTTTGGTAACTTATTGGGCTATGAAACTTATTCTCCCTTCCATTTTTTTTACAGGTGCAGCCGAGTTGATGAAGGTTGGGATCGATCAGTGAGGGGCTAAGGTTAGAAAATATCTGACTAGTATTCTTAGAATAATTTGATATATTTTTTATTATTAGTAATTATGGATTATTTTTTTGAATAAATATATTAGTTTATTCATCTCAATCAGTGCCTAAATTCGGAATGACATGTGCATGAATCAAAAAGCAGACCTTGCAAGTCCTATGGGGTTAAACCCTAGGGATGTGTAGTCGTCTGTCATGTACTCGCTTCGGGCCATTGGGGTCGGGGCATGACAATGCAAGCCACATACTTGAGAGAACACCTCCAAAAGCTCAAGACAAAACCTTCATGGAATGGGAATTTTGAGAGGAGGATGCAAATACTGGGGCCAATAGCTGTCAATTCATAGATGCATGTAGATGTTTCCCTTCCTACTCAAGGAAATTTATCCTCATTATTTCAATAAATAATTCTTCCACTCTTTTATTTTGATCAAATGTCTCTGAACTCAATATTCATTTCTGGTAAGTATACCAATTTATCCATTTTCCAACATCTGTAAGTGTTCTCAAGGAACTTGTTTTGATGATCTGGACACTTCAAATTCCAGAGAACAGAGTTACAAGTTGTTGTTTGAGTTAAGGTTACGACTTTCCCTGCAAAAAGTACTATTGTGCATGGTAAAAGTATCCCTTGTTATAAAAAGTACCACCAGTCATCACAAGTAGTTAAGCACGCTCTAATTTACTTGGTTTGTTTTCCTTATGGTCAAGTATTAATGTAAACTCCTCTGACTTGTGCACTTTAGATCAAAATGGAAGACTGTATACTTCTGAAACTCAACTCTTTGAAATTTTAACATCATCACCTTTTCAGATAACACCAATTAATTAGCATTGAAGCAATCATATCTCTTTGTCACTTATTTTGCTTTGTCCTTTATAACTGCAATATCAGATGCCATAGGACAAAGTCAATGTTGCACATACATGTACTAGAATTCACAAATATGAGTCATAAATAGATTAATTATATTGATGATTGAAGATCAATTCTGGTCGTTAACCATCAACTTCAAGATAATATATTTATTGTGTTCTTCTGGTTATGTAATTTATTTAAGTATGAATATGGGAAATCCAATGTATGACTAGAGACTAGGTTGGGTATCTATGAGCCAGCAAAATCTAACTTCTTTTCATTAGCAAAAAATAAAGTGGGATGTACATGGTATCATGTTGTAACCTAAGAAATTTACATTGAGAAACATAGACAGCCTTTTTACATATAAGTAATAATATTTAATAGCAAAGTCAATGTAAAAAAGGAGGGACTCTGATGAGAACTAAGTTTGGCCAAGGGTATTATATAGTCAGCAAGAATCTTCACATTCTTATACATGCCCATCATAAAGGCAACACCTTAATTTATAATTTTAAGAGATCAAAACAGCCTCAGATCATTTGTTCGGTTTAAATACTCACTAGTTGAGAGATTTTCTACAGCATGAAGTTTGAAAAAGATTTTCCGGTCTTATCTACCACTTCCAAAACTACAAAGCACAAATTTATGATGTTTTTTGTCAGTGGTTTCATTAGTCTCCAAGATCGCCTCACTCAGCAATAAAATTTAGGGCTTAATACCCTGTGATTGTTAATAATTGAGTAAAAATAAGCAATGTATTATTCGGTGGAGGCGACTTTAATGGAATTTTATGAAATAACGTGACTAAGAGGACATCATGAGAGTTGATTCTTCAACATTTTTCACATCATATGCACTGAGATGGGAGGTAAAGCTATGATGAAGTCATTGATCAATCTACGCATCCCATTAGCCTAAGCCCTCTCTTTACTCTCCCAATCCCTAGCCCAACCAAGAGAATTAGTACCTAAACCTTTTGGAATAGCCATGCAACCTATCAAATTTCCCATACATATGAGCAAGGGGAAGGGACCCTGTTTTTGTTGCTCCTATAGTGATTGATCATTGAAGAACCTCAAAAATAACTTTGCCTTCAGAAACCAACTTATGCCATATAATTCTAGAGGCAAAGTAGTCCAACAAATAAACACCAACATTTGTAGCTGTTGGGGGGAATAAAGTTTCCCCCCAAATGACATAAATGCCCCTAAGAAGCCGTACAACTTCCGACCCCGGACAGCCGAAGTCAGCGTCCGACCTCGGAACGCTCGGCCACAAGACGACCGACCCCGAAACCTCCGACCTAAGAGAAACCCCGATGTCCGAGGACCGTACTCTAACACCCCTCCGGCATTTATTGCGCATGGCCGCTGTAATCTTCCGGCACACTCAACAATAAATGCGGATCTCCGGCTTACTGCACCATTAATGCGGATCTCCGGCTTACTCCATAATAAATGCGGATCTCCGACTTACTCCACAATAAATGCGCATGGCTCCTGACATCTACGGATCCCCAGCTCTCCACGGCAAATCGACCCCAGCAGGGTCTAGTCGACTATGATAAATCTCTGATCTCGGCCATACCGCCGACATCAGTGCAATGATTCGCCTGACCGAGCGCCGACCTGAACAACATGCCAAGCCGTACTACGGCCTCGCCCTGTTACATCACAGGTAAACCGACCCCCGCATATAAAAGGGAGCCTTGGCCTCTCAAGAGGGGATTGGAACATTCATACACCCAAAAATCACTGTTTATCTCCTTCTCCCCACTATTTGCCCCCTCCCTGACTTGAGCGTCGGAGGGCCGGCGCCGGAGAACCCGGCCACCGGTTCGTGTGCAGGCACCCGGACGGAGGACGCCGCCAGCCAACGGATCGCCGCCCCGCTGCGAGGACCTGCTGTTCCTTCTCTCCGACCGCCCCGGACGGAGGACGCCGCCCGCCGACAGACCGCCGCCCCGCCGTGAGGACTAACAGTCGCTCCCTCTCCTCGACCGAAGATTGCCCCCGGGTCCAATTTCCAGCAACAGTTGGCGCTAGAGGAAGGGCACGAGTAGCAGTCATGAAGTTGAGAAGTAAGGGAGCCTCTAACGTCTCCCGGCGTCCCCCGCAAAGTCCTGGACACTCCGTCCAGAATTCTCCAACTCCGGCTGACCCAGCTCCTCAGGTCCAGCGGAACAGTTCAATGCCCTGGTACAGCAAGTCCAGGCCCTGGCCGCCGCCGTTCAGGGCCTGCGGCGCGTGGAGGCTTTACCGGCACTTCCCCCGCAGGCCCAGGCCCCGCCGGAGTGTCTCCCCAACGGCCCGGTTCTCCCCAGCCAAAATTTGCATGGCTCCTCCAGAGCCAACAATGGAGAACGAGCTTCTCCCCGGAGAGAGTTACCGGGAGAAGGTTTCGACCAGAGACCCCAACTTTCTGAGGCGGAGTCAGCCCCGGATCACCGTGAGCTGGCGCAAACCACAGCGACAATCCCACGGGTGGGGGAGTTCGACCGAAAAGTCGAGCATCTGGAGCGCCAGATTGCGGCACTCCACAGCAAGAAGGCAAGACAGGAAGGGGACTTTGGAGTTCACTACCAAGTCCCCCTTCTCCCGCCAGATCGAGGACGAGCCAGTTCCCGCGAGGTTCAAAATGCCTCAGGTGGAGCCCTACAGCGGAATCACCGACCCCCTCGACCACTTGGAGAGTTATCGGGCCCTCATGGCCCTACAAGGGTCCTCGGAGGCCATACTCTGCAAGGCCTTCCCAGCAACCCTCCGAGGGACCGCTCGGCTTTGGTTCTCTGGTCTGAAGCCGAAACACGGTGTCCTCTTTTGAGCAGTTCGGCAGGCAGTTCGCCACCAACTTTGCTGCCAGCCGGCGCCAGCGACGGGCATCAGACTCCCTCCTAGACATCAAGCAGAAGGAGGGGGAGTCCCTCAAAGAGTACCTGGACCACTTTACCGCCGCCACATGGGAGGTTCGCGAGCTAGACCAGTCGATAGCCATGTCGGCTCTGAAGACTGGGGTCCGCTCCTACCGATTCCTCTTCTCCATCGAGAAGAGCTTTCCGGCCGACTTCACCGAAATGCTGGCCCGAGCCCGGAAATACGCCAAGGCCGAGGAGGCAGTCGCCTCCAGGCGGGGGGCAATCGAGCCCACCTCGAAGAAGCGGAAGAAGCGCCGCGAGTAGCGCGGTCGACAAAGGAGCCGGTCTCCCCGCCGAGAGAAGAATCTCCCCAGACTGAGGAGCCCGCCCCGTCAGCAGGAGCGACCTCAGCAGAGGAAACCTCCTCGTCCGAGGTCTCCACCACGGCCCGGACGTACCAGGCGAGGTACGAGAACTATACACCCGTCAATGCTCCTCGGGCCGAGATCCTGATGGAAATTGAGGGTCGGGACTTCTTCCGACCCCCGCCTCCTATGCAAGACACGGGATTTCCCCGAAATTCCAGGAAGTACTGCCGCTTCCACCGAGATCGCGGCACGACATGGAGGACTGCTTCCAACTCCGGGACGAGATAGAAGCGCTCATCAGACGGGGAGTACTCAACCGGTTCGTGAGGAACCGACATGAGGAAAGGAGGCCGGCGGAGAATGTCGCACCAACCGAAAATCCTGGCGGCAACAGGCCTATCGCCGGCACCATCAACATGATTGGGCGGACCTCGGCAGGAACAGCCGCCCAGGGAGCACCCCCGAAGCGCCCACGCACTGATGAAGTCATCTCGTTCTCGGACGAGGACTTAGAAGGGGTCGAGACCCCTCACGATGACGCTGTGGTCATCTCAATGATTGTAAATAGGTTTGATGTAAAGCGTGTCCTAGTTGACAATGGAAGCTCAGCCAACATTTTGTACTACCATGCCTACCAAAAATGGGGTTGACAGAAGGACACCTCCGGAGAATCAATGCCCCGCTGGTCGGGTTTACCGGAGATGCGGTCCCGGTTGAAGGTGAGGCTAGCTTCCTTGTCACAGTTGGCCTCGCCCCCCGGGAGAGCACTGTGAGGATGGACTTTCTAGTGGTCCGTCTGCCCTCGGTCTACAACGCCATCCTTGGGCGCCCAGGGTTAAACGCCCTTCGAGCCGTGGTTTCAACTCGCCATTTGCTCATGCGGTTCCCCACCGGCCAAGGAGTGGGCGAGGTCCGCGGAGACCAACTGGTCGCCAAGCAATGCTACATGGCGGCCCACACAGTAAAGCAACCAGCCAAGGCACCAGACCGCCCGATGGGCCCTTTACTGTCCATAGAAACCCTCGATGCGAGGGACACTCTCTGGAAGAAGCAAGTAGAGCCCGGTGAGCTCCTTATTCAAATCCCACTACAAGAAAATTTTCCCGAGCTAACCGTGCAGGTTGGCTCCGGCCTCGGCGCCCATGAGAGGAATCGCCTCGTCAGCTTCCTGCGGGACAACGCTGACGTCTTCGCCTGGTCGCCCGCGGACGTGCCAGGAATTGACCCCGAGGTCATGGTCCACCGACTCCAGGTGAGGCCAACCAGCAGGCCTGTAAAGCAGAAGAAAAGAGGCTCCGCCCCTGAGCGACAACGAGCTGCAGCCGAGGAGGTGGACAAACTCCTCGGAGCCGGCTTCATCCGGGAGGTCTCCTACCCGGATTGGCTCGCCAACGTAGTCCTCGTAAAGAAGGCCAACGGAAAATGGCGTATGTGCGTGGACTACACCGACCTGAACAAGGCCTGCCCAAAAGACAGCTTCCCTCTCCCGAGCATCGACCAGCTCGTCGACTCCACTTCAGGACACCAACTGCTAACTTTTATGGACGCCTTTTCAGGATACAACCAAATCCGAATGGCGCCAGAAGACGAGGAGAAGACGGCCTTCATTACCGACAAGGGCACCTACTGCTACAAGTTGATGCCCTTTGGCCTGAAAAATGCTGGGGCCACCTATCAGAGACTGGTCAGCCAAATCTTTAAAGACCAGATCGGCCGGAACATGGAAGTCTATGTGGACGACATGCTGGTAAAGAGCCAAGCGGCGGAACACCACATAGCCGATCTCAACGAGACATTCGCCAAGCTCAGAAAATACCAAATGAAACTCAATCCGGCGAAGTGCGCGTTCGGGGTCACCTCGGGCAAGTTCCTGGGTTTCATAGTGACCCAACGCGGAATTGAAGCCAACCCGGAGAAAATCCGGGCACTGCAAGAGATGTCGCCTCCAAAGACAGTTAAGGAGGTGCAGCGGCTCGCAGGGCGGGTAGCCGCCCTGGGAAGGTTTGTTTCTCGATCAGCCGAGCGTTGCCTCCCCTTCTTCAAGAGCCTCAAACGGCCGAAAGACTTCCGGTGGACAGAAGAATGCCAGCAAGCCTTTGAAGAGCTTCGGAGCCTTCTGGCCTCTCCCCCGCTGCTCACCAAGCCCCAGAAGGGCGAAATTCTTTACTTATATCTGGCCGTCTCCCCAGCTGCAGTAAGCTCGGTCCTCGTCCGGGAAGAAGACAAGCTCCAAAAGCCGGTCTATTACACCAGCCGGGTTCTCAGGGATGCTGAGACCCGATATTCTAAACTTGAGAAGACCATCTTCGCTCTCATCATCTCGGCTCGGAGACTCAGGCCTTACTTCCAAGCCCACACGATAGCTATATTAACCGACCAGCCTATGAAGCAGATATTACAGAGGTCGGATCGTGCGGGGAGGATCGCCAAATGGGCGGTTGAGCTCGGGGAATTCGACCTAGAATATCGGCCCAGGCCGGCTATCAAAGCTCAGATACTCGCCGACTTCATCGTGGAGTGCACCCTTCCGGACGACCCCGAGCCGCCATCTGAGTCCGTGGAGGAGACCCCGAAGCAGCCATGGGTCCTGCACTCGGATGGGTCTTCGACCCCGGGGGGCAGCGGGCCGGACTTATCCTCACCAGTCCAGATGGAGTGGTGGCCGAGCAAGCTCTGCGCCTCGAGTTCCCGGCCTCGAACAATGAGGCCGAGTATGAGGCTCTCATCGTCGGGCTCAAGCTGGCGAAAGAACTAAAAGTGGGAGACCTGACGGCCTTCAGCGACTCCCAGCTGGTGGTGAACCAGGTCCAAGGAGATTTTGAAGCTAAAGAGCCATCCATGCAAAAGTATCTCCAAAAGGTGCGGGAACTCACATCTGCCCTGAATTCTTTCAATATTCAGTATATTCCCAGAGCGGAAAACCTCAGGGCAGACCAGCTATCCAAACTGGCCACCTCCCGCATGAGCGAGCTTCCCAAGGGAAAAGCGCTCGAGTATCTTCGGGTCCCCAGCACGGAGGAACCCGAGCCCACTATGTGCGTCGACTCCGAGCCAAGCTGGATCGACGGGCTCGTCTGCTATCTTCAGGACGGAACTCTACCTCATGACGAGACGGAGGCTCGCCGAATCAAGCGCCAGGCTCCCCGGTATGTCTTGTACGAGAATAAACTCTATCGACGATCATTTACTTCTCCCCTTCTCAGATGCCTCCGCCCCTCCGAGGCGGACTACGCCCTCCGAGAGGTCCATGAAGGGATTTGCGGAAATCACCTGGGGGGTCAAGCCTTGGCCCATAAGATCCTGCGGCAGGGATACTACTAGCTCACACTCCAGAAGGACGCAACAGATTTCGTCCGCAAGTGCGATCGGTGCTAACGAAACGCCAATATCCAGCGCCGACCTTCAGCTCTGCTGACCTCCATCATCGCCCCCTGGCCGTTTGCCCAATGGGGGATCGACATCCTGGGGCCCTTTCCCCTGGCCACCGGACAGAGAAAGTTCCTGGTCGTCTCCATCGACTACTTCACCAAATGGGTCGAGGCCGAACCTGTTGCCCGGATCACCGAGCAAAAGATGCGGGACTTCGTGTGGAAGTCTATAATCTGCCGATTCGGACTACCCCGTATCCTTATATCTGACAATGGTCGACAATTTGACAATGTTCATTTCAGGGAGTTTTGCTCTGAGCTCGGCATTGATCATCGCTTCACCTCGGTTGCCCATCCCCAGACAAACGGGGAAACTGAGGTAACTAACCGAACTATTTTGCAGGGACTCAAAGCTAGGCTTGATCGGTCCAAAGGACAGTGGGTCGAGGACTTGTACAATGTCCTTTGGGCGTACCGGACCACGTTCCGACTGCCCACGGGAGAGACCCCCTTCAACCTAGCATACGGCACTGAGGCCGTCATCCCATTGGAGATCGGCTTGCCTTCTCCGAGGGTGGAGCATTACGACCCCGATACCAATTCCTCCCAGCTCAGGAGCAATTTGGACCTCGTCGAAGAGACAAGAGAGGTCGCCCGGGTGCGCATGGCGAGATATCAACAGCGAACGGCCCAATACTACAACTCCAGAGTTAAGCCCAAGCTCTTCAAAGTAGGGACCTCGTCCTCAGGAAAGCCAAGGCTTCTCAACCAACCGAGCAAGGAAAGCTCGCCCCAAACTGGGAAGGACCGTATCAAATCGCCCGGGTATTTGACCACTCGACCGATCAAAAAAACAACGGCCAGGGGCGTACAAATTGAAGTCCCTGGAAGGGACTCTGATCCCACGAAGCTGGAACTCCGAGAATTTACGAATGTACTACCAGTGAAACCCCAAGGGGTTCAAGATAATCAGGATAATGGACTCAGCTCCTTTTTCTGCAAATATTTCTCTCATTTTGATGACTGTAATCCTCTTCTAATATTGGGTCGTCTGTGATCCTCAGATTCCCCGGCCAAAATCGGGATGCCTCGAGGCTCGACCGTAGAGTCCCAAACTCCCTCGACCTCGGGAAGAATCGCAGGACGGTGAAACGTCGACTGGTGTAAGATTCCTCGACTAAGGTCGAGATGCCCCGAGTGTCGACAGTGCGTGCCCAGACCCCTCGACACTTCGGGAAGACGGGGTAGTACCTTCGCAGTCCCCCGTGGCGCTCAACACCAACAACGGGGTAGTACCTTCGCGGCCCCCCGTAGCGCCTCCTCGACTAAGGTCGGGATGCCCCGAGGGTCGACCGTAGAGAACCAGACTCCCTCGACCTCGGGAAGGCGTCGTGAGGGGTGGAAAGGGTGGCTCCACCCGGGGCGCCACAAAGTGGACCCCCGGGAGCGGTCGACGATCCCCGATCCCCGAAGCGAGCGATCCCTCGACTAAGGTCGGGATGCCCCGAGGGTCGACCGTAGAGAACCAGACTCCCTCGATCTCGGGAAGCATCGCCGGTCGGTAGAGCGTGCCCAGACTAGCCGACCTGACGAACGATCCCTCGACTAAGGTCGGGATGCCCCGAGGGTCGACCGTAGAGAACCAGACTCCCTCGACCTCGGAAAGGCGCCGTGAGGGGTGGAAAGGGTGGCTCCACCCGGGGCGCCACAAAGTGGACCCCCGGGAGCGGTCGACGATCCCCGATCCCCGAAGCGAGCGATCCCTCGACTAAGGTCGGGATGCCCCGAGGGTCGACCGTAGAGAACCAGACTCCCTCGACCTTGGGAAGCGTCGCCGGTCGGTAGAGTGTGCCCAGACCAGCCGACCTGACGAACGATCCCTCGACTAAGGTCGGGATGCCCCGAGGGTCGACCGTAGAGAACCAGACTCCCTCGACCTCGGGAAGGCGCCGTGAGGGGTGGAAAGGGTGGCTCCACCCGGGGCGCCACAAAGTGGACCCCCGGGAGCGGTCGACGATCCCCGATCCCCGAAGCGAGCGATCCCTCGACTAAGGTCGGGATGCCCCGAGGGTCGACCGTAGAGAACCAGACTCCCTCGACCTCGGAAAGCGTCGCCGGTCGGTAGAGCGTGCCCAGACCAGCCGACCTGACGAACGATTCCTCGACTAAGGTCGGGATGCCCCGAGGGTCGACCGTAGAGAACCAGACTCCCTCGACCTCGGGAAGGCGCCGTGAGGGGTGGAAAGGGTGGCTCCACCCGGGGCGCCGCAAAGTGGACCCCCGGGAGCGGTCGACGATCCCCGATCCCCGAAGCGAACGATCCCTCGACTAAGGTCGGGATGCTCCGAGGGTCGACCGTAGAGAACCAGACTTTCTCGATCTCGGGAAGCGTCGCCGGTCGGTAGAGCGTGCCTAGACCAGCCGACCTGACGAACGATCCCTCGACTAAGGTCGGGATGCCCCGAGGGTCGACCGTAGAGAACCAGACTCCCTCGACCTCGGGAGGTATCACAGGTCAGCAAAGCGTCCACGAACCCGCCGACCTGACGTGAGATCCCTCGACCAAGGTTGAGGCGCTCCGAGGTCCGACCATAGGGTCTTAAGCCCCCTCGATCTCAAAAAGGGCTACAAATCAACAGAGCCTCCCCAGATCCTCTCAACTCCGGCAGGAGTCGCCGGGTCCATGGGAAGCCCGAGCCCCTTTTACAAGTCAAAAATGACTCCGGAGGTCGACGAGGAAGGGAAGCGACCTACTCCACCATGCGAAGCATGACCCCGAGAATGCAAGAGGTACACCCAACTAGACGCCCTCCTTGTCAAATTTTATCTACATATCGCCGAGCGGGATCTCGTCCAATGTTGGAGTCTTATTTTGCCCCAAAGCCGGGCTTCTTCGCTGGGTCGGCTTAAGACCGACCTCCCAACTTCATTATGCCTGCTCTGTTCGTCAAGTCTCCGCAATCCGTACTAAGGCTTCATAAAGTAGGGCCCAACTCGGCTCTTCTAAGTAAACTCCGACGTCCAGCTGAGAAAGTAGTCCCGGCCACGAATGTACCAGCCAAGCACAGGTACCAAGGCAATCTTTGGGAATCCCAGCCTTGTTCACCGAAATCTCGGCAGGGTTCGAGAACGATAACTATGAAAACCTTCGGCAATAACTTGTTTATTAGCCCGCGCTCCCTATGAGAGGTTCGGAGTTGAGTTCGGAAACCCGACTAAACTCCCCGAATAGCGGCACGAATAGACCTATTCCGGTCCCACTTGAAGGGCTAAGGCCCGACCTCGGTGCCTTAAGATTTTCCTAAAGGCCAAACGTGGCAACTCCCACGACTCTAAGATCCGAGTTATAGGACTTAGAGAAATTTTCTAGAAACCTAAGCTCGGAGCTCCCTTTGGTCGAGACGACTGGAATCCGAGAAGGCTAAGATATTGCCAGGGAAAAGGGCAGCTTCGTTAAGCAGCCCAAAGATTAAAATACGAAGTTAGAGGTCGTCGAGGCACCGTATTCACTCCGGTTTGATAAATCGGATACGAAATCGAAGCGTTGTCCCATCGGATCTCGGGGCCTCATCATGGGTCCACAGAATCAAATCGTCTTGAGGAACGAGCGGACGTAACCCCCGCTCCCCTCGTTTAATAAGATCTGGGACACGTGGAGCCCCGATGAGGCCTCCACTTCTTCGGAATTATGATCCAGTAACATGAAATCGAAAGCGTCCGACCTCGGGTCGCGCCGCGTGTCCGTTTCAAACCCCGTAACGGCACACTCATTAATGAGCCAGAAACGTCGATTACGGAATCGAGACACCGCCTCGACGAGCTCGAGGTCCCCCATCATTAATCCGCCGTAAAATGATCCTGGCGATTCAAGAAGCATGATGATACGAGCTCCATCATTAGCTCACCGAATAAAGCAGCCTCGAGACGCCAAAGGGCGCATATCTCACCATGAAAGCTCCAGAAAGCACAAGGGGGCGGGCGAGACCTTCCCCCCAACCTTAGTGACAGACTTTACTTCCCACGTCCGAGCCCCACAAGCCGCTCGAACTCGAAAGTCGGGGGGTAGTGTTGGGGGGAATAAAGTTTCCCCCCAAATGACATAAATGCCCCTAAGAAGCCGTACAACTTCCGACCCCGGACAGCCGAAGTCAGCGTCCGACCTCGGAACGCTCGGCCACAAGACGACCGACCCCGAAACCTCCGACCTAAGAGAAATCCGATGTCCGAGGACCGTACTCTAACACCCCTCCGGCATTTATTGCGCATGGCCGCTGTAATCTTCCGGCACACTCAACAATAAATGCGGATCTCCGGCTTACTCCACCATTAATGCGGATCTCCGGCTTACTCCATAATAAATGCGGATCTCCGACTTACTCCACAATAAATGCGCATGGCTCCTGACATCTACGGATCCCCAGCTCTCCACGGCAAATCGACCCAGCAGGGTCTAGTCGACTATGATAAGTCTCTGATCTCGGCCATACCGCCGACATCAGTGCAATGATTCGCCTGACCGAGCGCCGACCTGAACAACATGCCAAGCCGTACTACGGCCTCGCCCTGTTACATCACAGGTAAACCGACCCCCGCATATAAAAGGGAGCCTTGGCCTCTCAAGAGGGGATTGGAACATTCATACACCCAAAAATCACTGTTTATCTCCTTCTCCCCACTATTTGCCCCCTCCCTGACTTGAGCGTCGGAGGGCCGGCGCCGGAGAACCCGGCCACCGGTTCGTGTGCAGGCACCCGGACGGAGGACGCCGCCAGCCAACGGATCGCCGCCCCGCTGCGAGGACCTGCTGTTCCTTCTCTCCGACCGCCCCGGACGGAGGACGCCGCCCGCCGACAGACCGCCGCCCCGCCGTGAGGACTAACAGTCGCTCCCTCTCCTCGACCGAAGATTGCCCCCGGGTCCAATTTCCAGCAACAGTAGCAAACTAGGCCATGAAAATTAACCAAAAAGAAGAGAAGGAAAGACTTGGAATCTCTAACCAACACTAGCCATGCAATTCTAAGTCTTTAAAAGAAAGACTTAGAATGGATAAGATTGCTAGTCATAACAAAGTCTCTACCATTAAAATGGTAATAATCAAGAGAAAAACTCTGCTCATTGAACAACCCCACCTCTATGACTATTTCCATACATGGTTATTTTATGAGTTCAAACTTAATGGATGCCGCAATGCTGCATTCCTTTCATTCCTTCATCATGTTGGCCTCGATAGATCCGTGCTGTAGTGTTTCCTAGTCCACATAGATTATCGACTGAGTCCGCTCTAATACTATTTGTCACAATCCAGAACTTAATCCAAGATAGCTAGCCAGAAGGTATTATTTAGGTTCCTTAATCCTACATAAGTACCTAAAATTTACCCAGAAAATAATCGATGTGGGAATAAACACGCGTCTGCACGGATCCTCATACTTTTCTTATAAATATATGGTGCAAATGACGTCTACATTTTAAAAAACTATGGGCGGCTTGCTTCTCTTCCCATCAAAAATATATTTAATAGATGAAACTCTCAACCTCAAACCCATGATCATATCCACTATCAAATGTATTATTAGCATGCATGGCATCCAAAGATATATACCCATGGCCCGGTCCAAATGCAAGCTCAAGGCCAGATCACAATCCAAATACCCCCAAGCTTAGCCACGGCCCCTCACAGGGGTTTCAAATAAAATAGTATCCACCCTGGCCCACACCGGGTCCCGTCTGTCAGGCTTGACCTCAACGGAAATCGTTATTACTAATTAAGACAGTTACAACGCGCGTTCGGTGTGACGCTTCGCGGTTTTGTCCGTCCTTATCACCTGCTCCAGCAATGGACGGTCAGGATCGCCCCGATCTCGCACCCCCATCCGAGGACCCCCTCCCAGAATGGCAACGGCCACCGGAAAACCCTCTCCGCCGCCCACGCCGCCTCCAAACCCAAAGTCTAACCCCTTAAAACCTCCCCCACCCACCCTCTCAAATCGTCTTGCATCGAAGCCTCGAACAAACCTTCTAGTTGTCTCTCTCGCTTCCTTTTCTTATGGGTCACGGCGCGTCGAAGCCGGAGCCCGAGATGGAGCTGCGGCCGGGGATGAAGCCGATCTGGCTGAAGATCGAGGAGGTGAAGCGGCAAAGGCGGGTGAGGAAGTCGAGCATCGTCTCCACGGCGGAGCTCCTCTGCCCGGAAGAACGCGAGGGGATTGTCGACGACGACTCCGCCCGCGGCGCCACGGCGCCGATGGCGGAGAAGGAGGAGGAGGGCGCCGGATCGCCGGAGATCATCGCCAACGCCGAAGAGGAGAAGTTGAAGGAAGAGAAAAGGATAAACAAGGAGGAGAAGGTAGCTACGGAGGCGGCGGCGGCGGACGAGGAGGAGGAGGAGAGAGAGTTAGCGTTTAGGGGGGCGGAGGAGGACGAGGACGAGGACGAGAAGGGAAGGAAGTTGGGGTCTTCGACGGCGTACGCGGACCAGCCGGGATCGCCGAGTTTTAGGTTTTATTGCACGGATTTGGCGCGCGATTCGGAGGAGGACACCTCGGTAAAATTTGGCGGCGCTAGAAGGAAAGGTACGTTGAATATATTTTAGTAGTAGCGAACTTTTAATTGTGCAATCTAGATTATTTTTCTTTTCACTAAAGCAAATAATTCATATAATAGTAGTGCAGGCACACCTAAAAAAAATCGAAAAACAATATATTTCGAAGCACAACTCTTTTTTTTCGGACTCATAGGACACTTTTAAAATAATTAGCTATAAGCAAACCATTTTGAAGAAAGATGAATATCGCTCATACACCGTATTTAGCACCAAACATATGGTTATATCCGAATTTTCAATATAGAATAACGGCAAACCATTTTTGAATGGGTCATGCGGCAATTATTCAAGACTACATAGTACTCTGCAGTGTAAAATATATAAAAAATTTAAATATGGAGAAATTTATAAGTGCAAACCTTCTAATGAGATAATTTTGCCGGACTTTCGCCAACACTTCCTCTAGTAGTGCAGAATCTCGGCAATAATGGTCTTAGGGCACTATTATTTAACAAGTTTTTGATAAATCCAGGTAAACTTCCTGAAACGAAGGAGAAGGAGAAAGTGGCTCATGAGAGGGAGGATAGCACCGGCTCTGCAAATTCAAACGAGGTATCTTTTTGTGGCAGTTCCTTACATCAGACATCAATTTGCGAAAAAAAAGAAGTTAATTAGGTATTATGTTTTCATCTAATAAAACAGTACTCGGAGATAAAACCATTAAAGAAGGACAGGGGAAGGACATTGAAAGCTTTATCAAAGGCGCCTGGCCATGTGTATAACTTGCTCAACATCCGGAACTGCTATAGCAACCCTTCTTCGACCGCGAATCAGGATACCGCCAGCCTTCTTTAGATTTAACTTGTACTAGTAATTGTCGCCATTGCTGCGAATATGTTCTTGGAAAGAGGATTAGTGGCTTGATCCTTCTCAAGAACTTCTATCAGTTCAAATGGGCATTGTTACAATGTATTTTATCATTGTCAAGTGTTGATTTAATTGATGGTAATGTGAGTGTGAAGGGGATGCCATGTTATAACAAAAGTTACATTGATACTGGAACAAATCTAGAGAGCATGAGAGCATAAAGGTTACATTGATTCTTAACACCTAGAATGGGAGAGGTAGAAACACTCAAATCTTATGAGAAGGGAAGAGGAAGAAGGACACTATCACCTGATCTATGAAAGATGGGCTTGTCATTGCCGAATTCATGGTGGTGGAGGATCCTCATCAATTTTGAGGCGGTGTTTTTCTAGCATCATCCCTAAATCCATTGGAGGGGACATTATAAGTGCAAGTACTATGGTGGAGCATCGTTTCAATATCATTGCATCCATGAAGGGGAACTCCTCTTACCACTAGATCTGAGGTCCCATTGCTACCAGGTCTGACAAAATCATCAGTCACTGCTAGCTTTTCGACTGGGACATATAACGATCCATGCAGATGTATGTTTAGTGTCGTGCTTGTTGTGTATTTGAAAAATCTTAGATACTTTACAGGATCAAAAAATCTAAATAACATTCTATGGATAGCTCTTTTAGATGAAGAGCAAACTTGACACATTACCCAAATGTTTATAGAGGATACTATGGTACAGATCATTTTGGGAATGAACATGGGCCATCTGTAGTGTTTATGACTAGATTTGACTGAATGTGGACACAACCTCGAGATGATGTTAAGTTAAAAATGGAGAAGTATGTGAGGATCTGTATGGATATGTGTTAAGTCTCATATCAATTGAAAAATAAGGGGGTCTTAGGACTAGTGCTCAGATGTCTCTTTTCTTCCCTCATCTTCCTCTCTTCTTCTTTTCTCTTTGAGCGTGATTGGGATCTAGACCAATCAAGGTGGTCAAGATTCTAAAAAAGAAGAGATTCAGTCCAACCATGATTTACTCGTCATCGAATTGGTAATCCATAACCTAATCATGACAACAGTATTATGGACAACATTAAGCATAACAAAAAATTGGAAAGTGAATGATTGGTCTGGAAAAGTCCAAGCACCAACAAATTTGAAGCGACAGGATGTCTTATTGGTTTGGAAAAGTCCAATCACCAACAAATTTGAAGAGACAGGACGCCTCAGAGCCCAGTCACTACCGGTCGATCAACTTTTGCACTATCCTGTACAAAGTTGTTGCCAAGATCATGGTGAGTAGGATGAAACTGCTTCTCCCCAAGCTCATTAATTAGTTCGGATCAGAGAGCCTTTGTGGGAGGTCATAGAATTACAGACAATATTCTCATTGTTTAGGAGTTTATGTGTGACCTCCATATATCCTCTTGTAGCTGAATCTCATGGCTATCAAGCTCGACATGGAGCGAGCATATGATTTGGTATGCTAAAAGTTTTTTTAGTATTCTCTAGAGAGTTTTGGCTTCATGATATGTAGAATGGTTAGATTTTGAGTTGTGTGTGGGCCCCATTATTATCCATCTTGATCAATGGCACCCGGCACCCTTCTTATGATCCTCGGTTGGTCTCTATCAAGGATGCTCCCTGTCCCTTTACCTCTTTATTATTTATGCTAATGCTTTATCTCATGCCCTACAAGTAGTATGTCAGTACAAAACTTTAGATGCATATTCACTAGCCTCAGGGGCTTGTTGGATCCTACATTTATTCTTTACAGATGATTGTCTCCCGCTGGCTCAGGCCTCTATAAGGAACGTGGTAGCGTTCAGAAGAATATTAGAGGATTACTATTCTGCCTCGTGCCAAAAAGTAAACCTGCTCAAATCTATTATCTGCTTTAGCCCAAAGATAAAGCCGTAGATAAAGCATGCCATCTAAGAGTTCCTTGGGATCCAAGAGGAGGGGTCTTAGAGATACCTGGGCTTTCCTATCATCGGGCAGAGGCTCCACAAGACCGAGTGCGCTAGTATGATGTAGAGCAATTAGGAGCGGCTTGAGAGTTGGCAGGCCACCTCCCTAACTATGATGGGTAGTCTGGCCAAACTTCAAGTCCTTAAATTGACCTCCTTATGGGAATGGAGAACGAGCAACTGAGATAGGTATAGGGGAGAAGACCTGGTAAATGATAGGGTTTCTTCGAGCAAAGATGACATGCAAGTACAAGGCACCTCACCACTTGCACCAGGTCTTGAGAGGTTGCAAACCATTCTTGGGCATCGATACTTTGGGGAGGACCCTGGAATCATTGGGAGACCCAAACACTCACATTGGCAGACATTAAGCATCCATGGGCTCACTTTACAAAGTTTGTCAAGTTTGATGATGTGGAGCTGGACCAGTTGAGGCAACTATAGAAGTTTTGCTTAATGGGAAGTTCTTAAGGAGGCGCCTATCACTGGAGTTAATTGCTGGCAAACGAAAATGGAACTGGAACCATGAGCATGAGTTCTTACTAGCGGCGCTGGAGAAAATCAATGTCCTAGGTTTGGTAGTAAGTCTACATGCTTGATATCAAGATGATGGCGCTTGAGACAGCACTGGCATGGAAAAAACCGGACCTGAGGCCAAAAATCAACAAGCTGGTCTGGCTGTTATTTACGAACCGTTACATCGCTCATATCGTAACGGAGGGGGAGCGGTGCATCCATACCCGATTCGGCCCAACTCGCTTAGAGCCGTTCCAACCCGATTTAAAGGACCATAGGGTCAGGTCGGGTTCTAAAATTAGACTCGATTCATTTTTTGGGTCGGATCTGGGTTTACTAATTAAATTCTAACCCGACCTGACCCGTTTGATTTTTAGGGCAATTTTAGGTTTCCTACCCTAATCCGACCCGATCTGATCTGAACCGGGTACAACATTAGGGCTCATTGGGATGCTTAAGGGTCTCTAACTCTCCATTCCTCTAATATCTTCTTGTGTTTAAGAACGAAAAAAATAGAAGAGATTATTTGTTGTGTACCATCGAATGACATGAATTTTGTATTAAGGCTTAGGTTGGTTACATTAAATGGGAATATTGTTCTTCTAAGAAGGAAGTTCAAACTAATGAAGGCAAAATAGAGTTAATTTTGTTGGAAAAAGATGGGTGCATGGTGAGTTCTTTGCAGCTGTTGAATTTTGTCATATATTATTATCAAAACTATATTCCTTATTTTAATCTATGTATGCTTTTCTAATAGTAGGTTTAGAAAAATAGTAGTAGATAAATTCTAAAAAATTTGGAGGATATTACTATTGAGTAAAAAGGATTAGAATAGATGCAATTCATTTTTATTTAAAAAAAATATTACAAATATGAATAGAAATTTTTTTTTGAAGCTAACAAGATTAAGCCTATCATTATTAAGTAGTTTGTAATGGTATCAATTCTTGATGCTTTAGCACTTTAACTTGTGTGTCCTGTATAATTTATTTTCTATAGTTTTTACTCATTTCAAAAGAAACTAAATATAGGGAATAACAAGTATTGGGTCCGATGTAGATCCAGATTATATACATGGACTCGGCTGGATCTCAAAGATCTATTGGATTAAAAATTTTAGCCATAGATCCAATTTAATTCAACTTGGCTTTTTATTGGGTTGGGTCTGAATTATCTAAATAGGAGATCGAATTACATCGAAATTAGTCGTGATCCAATCATCCAATCCGTCCCGACCTATTTGCACCCACGTGGATGGGAGTCGAGAGTCGAGACCCAGACCAGACGGCGAGCCGAAGGCCTCGAATATATAAATGAAAAGAAATGAGGAAGACTTGAATCGAGAACCATCTCTCGTCTCTCTGCTCTTCTTCTCTTCAAGCAGCGATCAAGGTGAGAGCGTCTCGGCCATGGCGTCGAATCTCGCTCGCCTCGTCCGCCGTCCCGTCGCGGTAAGCCTTCTGCGCCTCTCCCGCCTCCATATGGATTTGGGATTCTTTGAATCCCTTTCCTGATTCTCAGTGTTTTTTATGTGCTGTATCGATCATTGATGTTATTTTCTTTGTCATCGACCTTGAATCGTGATTTGATCAGTGCGATAGCGTTATCTGTGATTAGAAGTATCGGTTAAACGGTTTCTTGATGGGATTTGATGTGCAGATAGGGGTTTGATTGGATCTCAGGATGCTGGTTATTTTATTTCTTTGAGATATTTGTGGTTTTGTTAGGTTGTAGTGTTGATTTGATGGAATGTCCAATCTTATATATTTAGTTAATAATCCTAACCAGGATGCAAGCTTAGAGCTGACATAATGGTGCTGGAGACGAAGGGGAAGTTAAAGAAGAAAGGAGAAGAACGATCAGAATAAAGAGTTGGATCCTGTTGTTGTATTTCAGACTAATGAAACGTTTTCCCACGTTTCGATTGGACACAAGGAAGAAAATAGAGGAATGAGCTTGATTTTATTTAGACATGAACTAGGAAATAAAGGGGAAGGAAACCAGGCTAGAAGAAATGCATCTGATTAAAAGTTCGAGTGTTTAGAATTCCGTCCATTGCCTTTTGATATGTATAAATACCTCAGGGCTGTGGATCTTTGCTTGTAGTCTAAAAAGAAAAAAAAAATCAAAGGCCTTTTTGGCAATTAAGGCTGCAAAATAATGAAATTGTGAATTAATAGCTCAAGATTGGCTCAAAGTTCTAAAAAGCAGCTTGCATAGCACGCATATGTAGTATGTGGATGCATATATCAGCGCATAGGTGGTTGTTATCTTAGAAATGTTAATAAGAATAAAAAGGATAAACGTGGCCCAATAATTAGCAATGAATAGGTTAATATTCAAACAAATATAAATTAATTACACACTTTAACACTTATCTGACAGCCCGTTTTAGTATGCTATGAACTGTGACATGTTAACCTAAAGAAGTTAACAATGTCCTCTCTCTTGTATGCTCCCATTATGCTAATGCAGTAAACAAATCTACCAATTACAAATAAAAAAGAGGGAGAAAAGAATACACACTCACCATATAGGGCTCAGCCTGCATAAGGAGGCTGCTTGAGCACATGTGAGCACCTGATGGTGTGGTTCGATCACAACGCCTTGCAGTGACTAGAAAGCATTTGCATATGCAAGCACGTATGAGGTGACATGGATAGCATTTTGAAACAATGGAGCAGCTGGATAATTGTCTTGGTTGAGCTTGTTTGATTAGGAAGTGCCTGGAGATTAAACTTTGTTTAAAGCTAAACTCGTAGCCAAGCTGAACCTTATTCGGCCTGCAAAAATAAAATCTGGGCTTGGCTCATACTGATAACAAGGTCGAGTCCGTTAACAAATGAGCTAAGCTTGAAGTTTGGTTCAAGCTCAAATACCTTTATTCATATAATGCCAACTAGCTGAGCACGAGCAGCTTAGTTCTCAGTTTGGCTTAACTTGGGTGCTATCAACCTTCATTGGTACCATGTCAACCTTTTTATTATGGCTAGGAAATACCACATGTTGGAGGGCATCTCCTTCTCTTCACATTAGATGGAGAGTGGGAAACACATAACACCTATTACTCTTTGATTTCTTTGATTTTGTTTCTCTTTTCCAGAAGTTAAAAAAAAAAAATACTACCAGAAGGTACTGATATTTTTACAAACAGTATTCTAAGAAAAAATAACAAAAGGGATCATGAAACATATTTTGAATCTTATTAGTTTCTCTTCTTTGGTTTTTGAAAACAAATAACAAGAAATAAAAGTGCTATTAAACAGCCATAAAATATTATTTTGGACAAGAATTTGGAGACTTGTTATATAAATATATCAATTAAGGAATGTTGAGTTATTATAGATTTCATCTTTTGGCTTCACATTAGGAGATTTTATGTTTGGATGTTATGAAAAGTTTGTTCTTTCATGCCTGTTGTAATATAAATGTTTTGCTAGCATTATTTTGTGGATCATTTGTGCGATTTATCTTTTATGTCTTTCTTTTCTATCTTTGTCCTTTAGGTTTTCTTTCTAATGCCTAATCAAGTATTTGAAGTATATAAATCTTGCAAATACATTTTTTGAAAAAGATGGAACCCAGTTGATGAAGGTTTGGAAGTATATGTCAAGCCTCATGTGCTGCCAATTGACCCAATTGATGTTTCAAAAAGGAGTTATTTTTGTGGTATATATGATCATTTAGTGTGTATGCTTCTTCACACACCCACAAGGAACAGTCATCCTTTAGTTCAAACATAAAAGAGAGCATATGCTAAACATGCACCAATTATTGTTCTTTCATGAAGTATGTACGGAGGTCAATGCTTATCTTCTACAATGTTTTTGCATGTCAAAATTGTTCAAGGATGTTGATTTTGAAGAGATTAGTGAATTTTCAATAATTAAAAGTATTTAGGAGTCTTTCTGATTCTTGATAAATATCTTGAAGGAGTTTTTAAAACACTATTGAATCTATTGATGATTGTGGAGGTGAAGAGTAATGTTTTTCCTTTCTTCCACATGAATACCCTTATCTAAAGGATTAATCCTTTATGCATGTGCCCTTTGATGTCTTTTTTTGATTGAAATGAATATAGGAAATGGTCACAAAACTGAGCCATCTTTCTTGCAATTAACCTCTTCAACATAAGAGACTTATCGTTGAGATGCATATTCATATTGTGTCATTTTATTTACGTTGTTTTCTATAGATTTAATAGAACTGATTTTATTATTTTCTTTTGTGAATATGACCTTTATCTTACTAGCTTATAGGGTTTGAGATAACTGTTTTAAGACTTATATCAACAAAAATGAATTCAAACTTTGGAGCTTTATCATTTATTGCCACTCAGTCATGCATTGAATACACAGCCCATCATTATAATGAGTCATTCAGAAACAATAGTTTATTACTTTGGAGTTCTTAGCTTGCCCTATACTTTAAAACTAGGACTTTAGATGCCACTGACTTTTCTGGAGGATGGGTTGCCCTAATTGATAATTCAGTTATTAAGTAGCACTGTGTTGCATTGCTAATTTAAGAGAGGTTCCAACAGCTACATAGTTAGGGGCAACAATGCTCACAAATCCTTAGAAATTATGGATTTCGTGAACAACTCCTTAGAAATTTTTTCTATTATAATATTTTTTATTATATAGGTAATTTTTTAAAGGTCATCACGATCTTGCAACCTAAGATTCTTGTATGCATGTAAGCTTTTTGTTTCCTTTAGCATATACTTTGTTAACTTTTGCAAATAAATAAGGTAACCTAAATCATGGTGGGTAGATAAACAAAGGTCTCTACAATCAAGATAAAATTTTCACCATGAATCTTGCGTGGGTTGCCTTAATTAATAACTCAGTTGTTAAGTAACAAGGCCCGTTCAAGAGAGTTCTAACAGCTATATAATTAGGGTCATCCAAGCTCATGAATTTAATTCCTATGTATTATAAGTCATGAGCAAATTCTGGTGGATTTCATGGATAACTTAAGGTGTACTCCTTAGAAACTTGTTCTAGTGTTAGCTCCTTTATTCGTTTAGTTTTGTAAAGGTCATCAGAATCTTGCAACATGAGATTCTTGTACACTTCCGAGTTCTGTTTTTCCTTTGGCATATATCATTATTAACTTATGCGAATATATATGGTAACTTAAATGTTACTTAGTTACTTATATAATGGTCCATTAAATTGAAATAGTCTAGTTAACAATCTTAGATTTCATATCAATCTTGGTTAAGCCTATTGAGTTTGGTTTTGGCACTTGGCAGTTTCAATAAATGTTGTAACTTGAACCTATATATGAATGTCAACTTGATATAATCATCGTGCCAGGTACTAATTATCAAAATTTTACTTATATTCTCGAAGTGGGAAATGAGATTACTAGATATATTTCATTCACTGTCTGTAAGATTTAATCTAAGATCTAGAAAATTTGAGCTTAAAGTTTTAAAATGGCTATGAAGGGGACTTGATCTACAGCATATAGTTATTTTCTTCACCTCCTCTCACAGAGAAGAAAAACAAAATAGAAAACCAAAAAATGCTTTAAGAATTAAGACAAATTCTCAAATGATTCTATTTTTCTAAAATACCATGTGTGATCATAAGATTTTTTTCTTAAACTATGAATTTATTATCCATGAGCAAGTATCCCTTCTTTTCTATTTAAAAGAGAAAATGAACCATTTATCAACATTATTCCTCAAAATATACTTAAACAGTCAGAAATGGCTTCAAAGCTATGCTAAATACTCATATAATGAATAAATGTAGCATTTGTGGTCAGTTTCATCCAGTTTCTGCCAAAACTTGCTGAAATTGGTTGTTTTTGACTGAAACTTTCCAAAATTGGATGAAACCAACTTTCTGAAGTTAGTATTGGCTTGATTCCCATTGAAACTGATTCATTTTGCTTGACGTTCATAAGAAGCAAGTTAGCCAAGGAAGATGCATCAACTACTTTCAAGAATTTATCACAGAAACAACTTGAATCCTTGGCTTGTCTTGCTTCACCTTAGTGATTTTCATGCTTGGGTATTTAATGGGTGCCTAAAGGATAAGTTAATAGTATGCCCTACCCCGCTGATTAACATGTTTGATGTTGCTTGCTAATGTTTGATGTTGCTTGAGGCTTTGCCAGTGAAATCTATATCCAATTATTGCAGTTTTCAGTTACTTGAAATAGGACCGAGCGAGATATTAAATATCATGGAATGGGGCCTTCTCAATTTTCCCATTTAATAGGATGCCCTTTGTCCCGACAATCATGTATATTTGGACCGAGCAACTATGTATATTTGGGATGTACGCATCCTAGTTGGTATGGGGCTTTGGTATGTATATGGAATTTATGAGCAATGCTGTATTCTCTTCCTTTTTAATAACCTTGATTTGGACCCAGACCCTGGCTCAAATATAACGTTGGAGCTGACTCTAAATTCTGCTCTTAGGCTTTGACTTAGACTCAAACACAAACACAGACTTACATGCCAAGCCTGGACTTGGATCTGAATTGATGTGGGTCTGGTCTTAATCCAGCCATTCACAGCTCAAGGCTAAAGGTGTCTCTTCCAACCCCAACATAAATAGGAAAACATATGAACCCATCTGTTTAGCATTATGATATTAGTATACATATTCTAAAGTGGGAGGCTGTAGTTCACAATTGCAGAATGTTTTAATAATATATTGTAAATATTTTAATATTATCAGGTCTCTCCAATAGGCATAAGAATTACCAGTTAGCATGCTTATTACTTCTAAGGTCTCCTTTTACCAGTTCTAGAATCTAGATATTGCTGCAAACAATTTATTCTTGTTAAAGGTGCAGCTGCAAAAACAAGTTGGACTTATCTTTGATATTGATGTTCCTTATCTTTTATTATACAGTTACAGGACAAAGGTTCTTGGCTTCTTGCCCTTGAGGGGGAAGGGTGATCTTTTTTTTTTTTTTTGGAATTAACTTTCAAATGTACTGGAGTAGAGTTTTTGTAATATATATATATATATATATATATATATATATATATATATATATATATATATATATATATATATATATAGCTCATTTTTACACATTCTAGTGTAAGTTGCATTGAATTCATTGTACAACCATCAAGTATTAAATCCCTCGTGTGATGCCATTCATTGTAATTTTATCTTTCAATCAGTCTGCTACCTGTCTGGGGTGAAGTTCTTTAACTTGCTATTATCTTAATGTCCATGCAGACATTTTTCCTGTTACAAAGTTACAGGCATGTTCGAAACTTCAGCCATCATGTCTTCCCAGGTGATCTTGTCTAATAATATCATGGTGATCATTTTTTTTTTGTTTAAATTTTTTCTTCCAAGCTAAGGATCTTGAATCATGTTCTGTGTCAGGTATCTGTGGTCCACTTGGCTCAAAACCCATGAGGTTAGCAATTGCATGAACCTTTAGTTGTTTTTTCAGGCCATTAGTTAGGTTTGATTTGCTGTACAAGCACTTGGCATCATATTTGGTTGACTGCTGGTTATATATTAACATTTTCTATGCTTTTGGCAAGAGACTATACTAATTCTCTTTCAATCACATATATTTTTTGCATCTTAGCCTTAATTCTCAAGAATTATCAACCATGCAGGGAAATTACTCAGTTCCTTCCTAAGAATTCTCCTTACCAATTATGGAGTAGGTCATTTTCTTCAGAAAGTGGTAAGCGGGTGCAGCAAGTTCCATCACTATCAGATTAGAGTCTCTTTAGTTGCCAGATATTCAACCTTTGATTTTTGAACTGTATGATTTCTTTTGTTTCTTGGTGAAGGTGACCTTTTTGATGCGGTTGTTCCATTTATGGGTGAATCTATTACCGATGGAACATTAGCAACCTTTCTAAAGAGTATGTGGCTTTATTTATTCTTGCTTCTCTAGTCCTCAAGTAATTTTGATTGCTATAGCTTGGGTCTTATGGGCATGATACATGTGGAACAGAACCTGGAGATAGGGTTGAAGTTGATGAACCAATTGCCCAGGTTGAGACTGATAAGGTATATCTCTTTTATTAAAATGTTAAGTAAACTATTTGTCCCCAAAAAACACAATTTTTGCCAAGATGAAACCATATTTAAAACATTGTTTAATTAACTAAATTTTTCCAGGTGACTATTGATGTTGCTAGTCCTGAAGCTGGGGTTATCGAAAAGGTTAGATTTGTTTGATCTATTTGTGCCTCAAATGTTGCTCATTTGTATTCCTGTTTCCTGTGCTTCTCTTATGGAGCTGGCTATTGATTGTTTTTGGCATTTACCATTGGCAGTTTGTAGCCAAAGAGGGTGATACCGTGACACCAGGAACTAAGGTTGCTGTGATCTCAAAATCTGCTGCCAGTGTAACACATGTTGCTCCATCAGAGGAGAAACCAGGTAAAGAAGCTCCTAAACCATCTCCACCTGCAGAAAAAGAGGTTGAAAAACCTAAAGTGGAACCTTCCACCAAAGAGAAACCCAAAAAGGAGAAACCATCTCCTGCACCTCCTAAAGCTGCTGCTTCTGAACCTCTGCTTCCTCCCAAGGAAAGGGAAAGACGAGTAAGTCCCATTGTTTTGTGTTTCATTATTAATTATTTGTACTGTAAGATGCAAATTCTTGGACATGTACTGTTAACATGGATGTCCTACTTATCCTTTAATTGATTTCAGGTTCCCATGCCAAGGCTTAGGAAACGAGTTGCTACTCGTTTGAAGGATTCTCAGAACACGTTCGCAATGCTAACTACATTTAATGAAGTTGACATGTAGGTGATTGTTGTTTATTGGCACTAAAACTGTTCCTCCTCATATGTTAGCATGTATGATTCTGTTTTATCTATTTTCAGAGAAAGGAAAGAAAGAAACTTTTCATGCTAATGTACTTTGACAGGACTGTTATAGCACTTCTTGTATATGTTGTTTTCCTGGATGTTATTCTGATGAATTGTTTAATGTAGGACCAACTTGATGAAACTGCGCTCTGATTACAAGGATGACTTTGTGGAAAAGCATGGTGTGAAGTTGGGACTCATGTCAGGATTTATTAAAGTATGAAGTGTGTCATGAACACCATTAAGTCCTATTTTGAGCTAGTTAATACTACTTGCAGATCTGACTTTATATTATTCAGGCAGCTGTTTCTGGACTGCAAAACCAGCCAATCATCAATGCAGTCATTGATGGAGAGGATATCGTATATCGAGATTATGTTGATATCAGCATTGCTGTTGGCACACCTAAGGTTTGCGAATGTGTTTTCTTTTTCTGGTTATTCTGAAATTGTTTCTGTCCAAAGTATGTCATATGCTAAGGTTTGGACCGTTAAGATCATATCTGTAATTTCTACTTTGCTGATTTCCTATTGCCCAGCATCTGTCATTAGTTGAGGTGGAATTAATTAATTTACTCTTTTCTTTTTCTTAAATAGGGCCTGGTGGTGCCGGTTATTCGTGATGCTGACAAGATGAATTTTGCGGACATAGAGAAAACAATTAATACTCTTGCTAAGAAGGCAAATAATGGGACAATCTCGATCGATGAAATGGCTGGAGGCTCATTCACAATATCTAATGGTGGAGTTTATGGAAGTCTTTTGAGCACGCCGATTATTAACCCTCCACAAGTATGCCTCCAAACTTCTTTAATTTTTTAATGGTACAGTGTTAATTTGACATGGCTAGAACTGACGAACATATTGTATCCAGTCGGCTATCCTAGGTATGCATTCTATTGTAAACCGGCCAATGGTTGTGGATGGTAAGATTGTCCCAAGGCCTATGATGTACATTGCATTGACCTACGATCATAGATTGATTGATGGGAGAGAGGCAGTCTTCTTTTTGCGGCGCATCAAGGATGTGGTTGAGGACCCTCGCAGGCTTCTCCTCGACTTATAGATGCACCTAAGCACTGTAGAAGTAATCCTTGATTCCCACTTGTTTTGCAACAAATAATTTCATCCTAAAAATTTTTGGTCAGCTCAGTTCTTATATTTCAACCATCATGATTTCTGTTTTGTTGAGGGTGAGATACCTCATGACTACATCTGAATTGATGCTTTTGATTTATTACACTCATGTTTCATTTAATAATTTGGTTTTATAGACCTGGAGCTGTACAAGAGATGGCAATCATTCTTGCATTGTATAATCCTTGATCATTTGAGAGAAAGTATTAGTGGTTGTCTACACTAATGCACTTTTTCCTTCTTAAGTAGGAAGAGCATGGATGTTATTAGTTCCTTTTCCTGACTCAATACCTAAACAATCTCTTTTTATTATAAAAGGATATCTCAGTGGTGATGGTTGATGAATGGGAGAACTCAGTCCCTCATGCCCAACTAACACTTATTTTATTAATTTCTTTTATAGAAAATGATAATTATAATCATAATCCCTCTAATTACAATTTTCAATTTTTTTGGGTGCTCCACATTTACACTCTTCTTATTTGGGACTACAATAGAAAGGATTAAGATTATAATATTATTTAATATAATAGACTTAGCCTTAATTGGATGGCTGGGACTATTTTGTTCTTTTTGTTAAGAAAATCAGGTTCAAAACATCTTTTATAAGAAAAAATGACTTTCTTTTTTTTGCTAAAAAAAAGGGATAGGGGGGAGGGAGGGATAAGCCCACCCCCGCGTAACAGCCCCTACTGGGCTCCTGCCCGATGCGGGTAGACACCGTTTTACTTATATCTTCTCCATCCGAAGGTGAGTACATCATATCTGGCACTACCAAAGCTATTAGTGGATCAATAAGCGCTTCTAGATCCCAAATTCAACAAGTGTCACCACATTTTAATCGATGCGCAGGGCGAGAAAAAATGACTTTCTTTGGATGGGATGATAAAAAGACAGTTGGAACGCCAAGATCACCGATGTTTCTTCTTATTAGCAAGAATATTTATAGACCACCACCTTGAAAGACACAGTGGACGATGCTCGTGGCGGCATGGTAGTAGAGATTTATGTAAGTTCTCTTTGTTTTTCCGTAGAATGAGTATGTTAATGGATATTTAAAGGTGAAGGAGCCAGTTTGGTAGCTAATAATGTCTGTTGCTGATGGGATCTAAGACTACCTTTATCAAGGTTTAGAAGGTGGTAGCTGTTCAACGGCCACCTTAGACTATTGCCTGTGGACCTTTTCTACGAAGAAAAGGAAGATAAGCCAAGATGGTCAACTAATTTCTCAGGAGAAAGAGGGGAAAAAAAGTACAGCAAGTTAGTCCGGAGGAGAAACTAGAATTAGCTTTGTAACGGAGCTGGATATTCCGGTTTATCCTTTTATTAGTACTTTTTTGATCCATCAATTCAATTAAGATCTTATGACCACCTATCTATTAGTTCAAGCAATTTCCATATCAATAACACTATATTCTAAATTGCTAAATACATTTTATTTTTCTGAACTAACTTCTTTAGCCACACCTATTTATTAAAATATGGGAACCTACAATTTTCTCGAGATTCATATTCATATGATGCAACTATAATTTTACGGCAGTTGCCAACCTATCGCAACCTTTCTCATTTATCCAAGATAGAGATCGGCTATATACAAAATATGGGCAAAGTTCAAAAAAAAAAGGCATTATAACATGTTATTTATTATTTAATGCTATGTTAGAGCAAAGCTGACGACCTTTATATGTCATTTATACTTTCTTTTAATTGAATAATGTTTTGTCAAAATTTAGTCTTCCAAAATTCTCTCTTCAAAGGAAAGAAATGCTTATTATTCTTTATCATAACATCTTTGTAACAACCATTATAATTGTTATAAATCTAAATATTAAATAACTCCAAATTATAGGTGATAGGGCAAATAATAGTCATCATAACCATTATAACATTTAATAAAAGTTTTGATGGAGTTCCCTTAAAATAGAACAACACGGGTACCGAAACAAGTAAATTCTTCTTGTTAGATGGGTAAGATTCTAAGTCCAAGTAAATTTTAGGTTATGTGGAATAAGTACTCTTATTATTCTCAAGGTGGTAGGTAGAATGTTGTTCAAACTTCAAAGGCTCTGGATGGGAAGATTGGAATTGAATGTTACATTTGTCATAGTTGGCGGAGGCGCGCTTGACAATGGCTTGTAACATGGCTCCCCCGCGTGCCAAAAGAATAATCCAAAAGGTAATTTTTGTGCTAATTGCCTCTCTGCCTTCATTTGAAGGAGAAATCGTGCTAATTTTTATAAGCTCTATTCATCAAATGCACATCTCGATGCACCGCTATAGAAACAAGAGGCTGTAATTGGCGGCTTTAGAATCAATTAATATAGCTAATTTTTATTGGCTTGGTTTATAATTGACATGGTAGGCTAAGTCTACATAGTAATTTCTCCTCAATCACAATCCAAAGCGAGGTGGCAGGTGCCAAACTTGAATTAGACCTCACAAGGACACCCTACCACAATAGAAGATATTATATTGGCTAATGGTCTCGTTATCAATTCAATAACCTCTAAGACATGGAATACCAAAAGTTTGGCGTGGAGATTGGTGGCTTATGGTTCATTGACCATGGGAATCCAAACATTGCAAGCGGCCTCATCACAAAATTTTAGTTCTCCTTGTCGGACCTTGGAAGGTGGACAGCTCAGAACCATGTCATAGTATGCGGCATTAGAAAAGTAAAGAAGAGTAGACGACGACAACTAAAATCTTTTCCACAACCAGAGGTGTAATCACAGCTTCATAACACAAGAATATATATCATACAAAAACTTTAAAGCTATAAGCATTATAGAATTCAGTTAGCTTCCTTTCCTCTCTTTTTTTGTTTTAATTTAATTCCTGGGATTTGAAGAAATCAGTTAGCTTATTGAAACACATCAAATATATAGATGCAAACAATTTTGTATTGTTCATCCTTTCTAAGTCTTCTTTTTTCTTCACTGAAATGCTAGGGTTTAATTAGTTTTGACAGTTCTGGTTTAACCATGATCAAGCATGCAGGTGAGACGCAAAACGGACAGCTATAGTCACCAATCTGTTTAAATCCCCAATCATTTGCACAATTCAATTTTTTTTTTTTAAACTTTAGAAAGTGTACTTCTCTTTTTTCTATAAATATAATAGCATAAATAAGACATTTGATATCGCAGTAATGATAACATATGGCGTCCTAAAGAATTTTCTCAACAAATTAGATATCGGTATTGTTGTGGGAATAAAGATCCGAACTTAGTCCCACATCAACTGGATAGCGGAGAGATCTATTCTTTAAATGAAGGGGGACAACCCCTTTTTCTTCAGAGGCGTTTTTTGCGGGGCAAAATCGTGCATTGGGAAGAGACTATGAAACCCCCTTCAAAGCCGGATAATACCTCTGAGGAGAAACAGTCGCCTCCGCTGTCTGAGACCGGTCGGGACTGAGCTCTGGAGTTCGGAGGATACCCTCCCACCTCATCAGGTATATTCATATTAATACTTATATTCATATTAATATTAATATTAGTAGATACAAAAATTTATATTCACATTTATTTTATTAAAAATATAAATATAAATATGGATATAAATCAGGTAATTAAATTTTATAAGCACGTAAGCAAGAATATTACTAAATAGACGGTAAATCAAGTTAATAGCATTAAATGTAATTATTTATTTTTTTTAGAAATTCATTAGTGCTATATAAAATTATAGATCTATAAATATAATCGAATATTTGGATATAGATTGCCTATTCATATCTATTTTTTTTTAATATATAGAAATGGATATTAATATTAGCCATATACTTAAATTTTTATTTATATGTGAATAGTGCGGATACAAACAGATAATACCCGGACGATTTTCACCACCATTAGTGGGAAAGGGAAGCGGTCCGCGCCTTTCACAGCAAGTCTTAAGCGCGCGCATGCAATTATCGGAAAGCTAAGGGGTTTATTTGTAATATCGAGACAGTTTGCGAGGCCTTATTTGTAAAACGGAGAAATACCTTCAGACCCCTTTTCTTTTATCTCGAGCCCCACTTGTGTTCTTTGTCCCCCTATCTCTCCAATCTCCAGGTTTTTCTCCTCTCCTTCTTTCCTTTGCATTTTCTTCAGCCTATGATTTGTTTATTTTTTCATTCTTTTTGTAGGTAATCGTAAGTTTCAAATGGAAAATTGAGATTTTAGATCATTGCTTTTTTTTTCTTCTTTTGTTTCTAATTATTCTTGTTTTTTCGTTGTGATGATTGTATTGTCGGTGTTGTTTCATGGTCCAACGAATCTGAAGTTTTTTGGGTGTTTGATCGAAAAGAAGATGTTGGGCGTCGCGAGGCGAAAGATCGGATTGGGAACCTTCTCCTCACCGGTAAATTTCCTTTTTTTATATAATTTTGTTGAGTTCTTGATTTTTTTTTTGTTGGATTTCTGGCGCTATCTTCTGTTTTTATTGACTTTTTGGTTTTTTTTTTTGTGTTTTTTTACTTATTTTTTGCAGATTTTAGGGCAGGTATTGCAGAGAATTCGGCCTCTGGGATCCGTGTTGCCAGAGAACTACTCAACTGCAGCAAAAGAGGTATTCTGAAATATTGAATTTTATTTATACATGTAGTATTCTAGTATGTCGCTGCTCGATCATGCCTTCCATGCCCTTGTCGGAATATTCCTCTGTGTGAAAAGAAGTTTTTATGATGATGATTATGCTCATATGTGGGAAAAAATGGCAATTATTTAGTATTTTGTTGTTTAATGTATCGATGTCCATGGTTTATGGTTTTAAATTTGATTCCATAGCTTCCCGTTTTCTTTCTATTACTTCTATCTCAGGGCCTGGTTGCAATCAGTTAATTTTTGGCGCACTTGAACAGATTTAATTCACCGTTGCCTTAGTGAGAATTATTACTTTGTTTATATGGTGTATGGTGCTTATTGGTCAAAGAAATATCCAGTTCATATGGAAGATGTTGAATCTCATACCTTCTTCTTGTGTCGGACTTCTTGTTCCATATCTACTCAAATCTCTGTTTGCACAGTTTACTAAGAGGCTGTTGAACCTGAATTCATGACATCTCTTTGTATCACAGATAACAGTGCGCGAAGCTCTGAACTCCGCACTTGATGAGGAGATGTCTGCAGATCCTAAAGTTTTATTAATGGGTGAAGAGGTAATACCAGGGAATGTATGTGTTTGCACCATGCTTTGTTCCTGTTCTAATGCAAATTTTGACTTTGCAGGTTGGGGAGTATCAGGGTGCATACAAGGTAAGGAAACCTCATAGAATTGGGAAGCTTGCTCTATCATATTTACTCCATTTCTCTGCTTATATAAATCTTATCTTCATTTGTCTCATTTTGTAGATTTCGAAAGGTCTGCTTGAGAAGTATGGTCCTGAGAGAGTTCTTGATACTCCAATTACAGAGGTTGGTTATATTCACATAACAAACTATACGCCGCTTTTGTTCTCAAATGGTGTTATTAGTGTAGGTTACCCATTTTATTCATAATCTCACTGCTTTTTTGGTCCATGCATCATCCACTGTATTCTTGCAGGCTGGATTTACTGGTATCGGAGTTGGTGCAGCTTATTATGGTCTCCGGCCTATCATAGAATTTATGACATTCAACTTCTCCATGCAGGTTAAAGTTTCTTCATTTTTGCACAGTTAACTGTAACATGCCTGTACTGTTTTGTTTTCTGCAACTTATTTTGGAACAAAAGCTTTGGATGGTTTGTGAAGAGTCAAGTAGATGCTTGATATATCGGTTGGATCTGAATATCGAGGTGAAAGGTGACTGGGTAATTGGCCCTTGTTGAAGCCATATTATTGGCTGGATTCAACCAACTAATGGTTGTTCAAACAAATGGGATCAGATCTTATCTGATCTATGCAGTGATAAATGGGTTGGTCAAATGTTATCTAATGAGGATCGATTTGATTCCACAAATGGGTCTAATGTTTTGAAACTGACCTGACCTGCAAGGAACCCAACTCACAGCAACTCATTTTTGAAGTATAGACATAGTGTTAGCGGCCCATACGGTGAGCATAAATTTTGTTCTTTGTATGCTGCTGACTTAAATAGAATATTAAGTAGTGCCACTTGTGAAATGCAGGTTTGGGTACATGTGTTCATGTTTTTAAGTCTATGCAAAGTCTGCATGTGCATGCTATTATGGACATGTCTCGGCATTATTAGGACTTGCATGTTTAATTATTTACAGGCCAGATGATTAAGTATTCATGATTAAGGTGCCTGCTATAAGCTGGAATGGCTTCTATTAGTATTTGATGGAATAAAATAGGAAGAACTGGAGGTGTATAACAAAGTGCAGAATTTGATTATATGTCTCAATTAGGCTGAATAATTATGCTACTTTCTCGTGATTGGTGGAGAAATGGTTAACTGAATATCAAAATTAACAAAAGATATGAAAAAAGGTTAATGCCAACGAACCTATGAGATTTCTAAAATTTAATAGCTAGGTTTGCACACCTTACCAACATAAATACTTTTGCTAAGTGTTATGTTTTCTCCACAGGACAGTTATTTGCATCCTACATAATTATATCATGATATAGTTTTCAGCTTTGCATTGAAATATGCATTGCAGATCATACATCAGTAACATTCTGTTTGCACAATTTTTCATGCTTGTGCACATTTGAATGTATGCCATTTATGTTTTTGAAAAAGAAGAAATTAATGTTAAGGCTCAATCTGAATTCGTGACCTCAAAATGGCATCTATCCTTTAGAAAGCATTTGATGTTCTATGAGCTAGAATTCGAAACCTTTATATTAAATAATAGATTAGCTCCCTCTCCTCCCCCCTCTCTCTCTCAAAAAGAAAAAAGAAAAAAAGATTAGCTGGTTCACTTTCGAACGTGAATAAATTTAAGGTTTTATGTATTTCCTTTTGGTCTATATTTACATGCCCTAGAATGTAAAACATGCATGATTTAATAAGTTATCTGAATTGGGTATCTACATGGAAAAATGTGTATTTCTCCTGTATTTTGATCAAACTTGTGATTGTCACTTCTGTCGCCTTGCATATAGATATTTTATTATTTGAATAATAAATTGCTTGTATTGGGAAGTAACCTTCTAAATGTTTATGCATTATTCTGGTCTGCACATTTTTCTTTTACAAGCCGCAGAAATTCTTAAGTGTCTATAGATTATAACTGTTTTCATTTCTCGAAAATCTAGAACAAGAGAGATTTATAGCTTGCTCTGAATAGTGCATATCCTAGGCTACCACATTATGCAATATGTCATTACTTGGTGGTGTGATATGCACACGTCATTACTTGAGTAGGAGAACACAATTCCGAGCTGGTTCAAATTTATGCTAGAATACTGGCTGATGTTAAAGTTATTAGATGATAGTTCCTTAGCTGCTTGATTTAGTTGTTGATTTAGCTGCTTATTCGTTGGGGCTAGCACTTTATGGTAAAGACCTGATGAAATCGTAGCAAGTATTAGCCAGACTGCTAAATACTGAATTTTGCTCCCTAATTAAAGACCAGGCGGCATATACTTTTACTAGTCTGAGTATGCAAACAAGCAAAAGTATCTTTCATTAATGCAGATAGCTTTGGCATGCACAACAAAAGATCTACTTATTTTGCATATGTAAATTGTTAATCTGGTGCACTGCAGGCAATTGATCATATCATTAATTCTGCTGCAAAGACAAATTACATGTCAGCTGGTCAGATATCTGTACCTATTGTTTTCAGAGGGCCAAATGGTGCTGCTGCTGGAGTTGGTGCTCAGCATTCGCAGGTGCATGACTCTATCCCAAAATAGGATGCTACACCCTTAAATACTTTCCTTTGTAGTCTACCTCAGACAACACATCTGCAAAGTTTCCTGTTGGAAACTGTTGTACAATTTGGTATAGGTTATTATGACTGTGTCACACATTATTGTTTGTAAATTGATGCTTTTAATGTACAGCAAGTTGTATACTTCACAACCCATCAACTTGGCAGTGGCTTGCTAATAAGGGAAATCTATAACCATTACTAAGCAGTGACCTGCTCAGTAAAATTTTAGTCTATGTAGCTTTAGGTCTTTCTAAAGTTATTCACCTATCCCTGCTTCTACTCTTTATTTTCTTCTAGACCTAATATTTGTGCTCTACCAGAATTTTTGTTTCGGAGAACTCGAACATGTCTGGAAACTTGTATTTTTTTACTCTTGCTTGCCTCCTTGCTGCTTAAAGGATGTTAAAAGATAATAGAGTGTACATTGCATTGCATATGGTTTTTGTATTGCATTTTTCAAATTGTGTTAAGAGTGAATGGCATAACCAGCCTCAGCTGGTTGGCATTCCTCTTTACATGGGAGAGGTATAGGATTCAAACCTTGGTGTTGTATCCCACCATATTTCTCAAAAAAAATATTATAATGAATGGCATGACCAATGGGCGTGGTCTGGTGCCACAAAGATACTGTGCTGGAACAGAAAGAAGGCATGGCTTTATGTTAAGGAACCTATGAAAACCTGGATTTGGAGGGTAGCTGGAATAATCTGAGTTCATTTGATGTAGGGTGCAGTCTCTTATAAAATTCTTTGTGTAGATGGATTCATAAAACCATCCCTGCTACTTGTAACATGAACAATTGTCAATTGTTATTGTCATTTTTTTTTTAGTGATATGTGGTTAGGCTCTTACCATGCGAAGCTTTTGTGATGGTGCCTATGTATTGTTATGTACTGCTTTTTGTGATTGTTTCCAATGAATGAATATGATAAAATATGGAGATGCATCTCATTATGAATTCATTGCAGTGTTTTGCAGCTTGGTATGCACACGTTCCTGGTTTGAAAGTGCTATGTCCATATTCATCAGAAGATGCTCGAGGCTTGTTAAAAGCAGCAATAAGAGATCCTGATCCTGTTGTTTTTCTTGAAAATGAACTTCTGTATGTAGCGCTTGATCAAATGCCCTTCAATTATTTGAGTTCAGTATTACCTTGTCAGACAGGCTTTAAACTTGTAGGTATGTATTTACAGATATGGAGAGACATTTCCTGTTTCAGCTGAAGCTCTTGATTCCAGTTTCTGCCTTCCAATAGGGAAAGCCAAGGTATGTTTTTCTGAAGATAATAGACAAGGCTTAATCTCTTTTTTGTCTTTTATAAGAAATATCTATATTCCTTGATTGGCAGATAGAACAAGAAGGAAAACATGTTACCATCACGGCTTTCTCAAAAATGGTGGGTTATGCTCTGCAGGTGTGTAACTAACTTTGATAGGTTTAGCTGCAACACAATTTGCACCTTAAATAGTTTTGCTAGTTTGCTGCTAGCATCCAGCTGAATTGGATATAGTTTAGGAGGGAAACACAAGTATCTAAAAAAAATTTACTTGTAAAGTGATGAGTTCTCAACATCATGTTCATGTTGATAGTATCATGGTTTCACTGTTAGAGACCAACTTAGAAAAGTCAGTTTTGATTGCTTAATTAGTTTTTGATAGTTGTTTATTTGACATTTCTTTCTTTTCTAAATCATGAAGATCTGAAAATGTTTTTCATTAGTGATTGGTATAGTTTATGTCTCATATTTTTAATGGTATTTCAGTTTCAAAAGATTAAACTATGTGGTATTTATAATTTTTTCCTCCTTGCTTTAGGGGCAAAATTGATGGTAAAAGTTTCTTTGATATTTAGGCAACTTGCATGGCTTCTTTTATGTTTTAAATGGCATTTGGGTCAAGCTAACTAAGGCTTAGAAGTTTAACTGCATCCCTTTTTCCCTTGAGCGATGCATAATAGAGGGCTTGTATCTGCACAACATTAGCAACCTGGGCTTCTAGCTTGTTATTCTAGGTCTGTAGTACTGTGGATCATCTTGGTTTCTGAAAGCAGGGTTTCTAATTTAGCAGATCATGGAGCCTGGAATTTAAAGAAACATATATCATTAATCAATGAGGGTTGAGTTGGAGCTATTTGGTGTATAAATGGAGATTAGGCGTATCAGAGATATTCTTCACCATTAGGAGTTAGAAATGCTTTTTATCTATGGTTGAAGGTATGAAGACGGAAAATGCAGACGAAGGGAATTACAGTGTGGATTGTTTATGTTTTTGAAATTCCTTTTTATGTGCTTATGCTTAAAAGTATTAAAAAAGACTTGGTAATATTGAAGTTGCATGATGCCTTATAATTTATCACATCCCAGAAGTTGGAACTTAAAGTTTTATTTTTCTGCTTAAAGAGCTTCCGGTTAATAGTCTGATGCTTTTTGAACTGTCTTCCTATATGATAAATTGCTAGCTGGCGTGACTAACATGACATATGTATCCATACACAAGAGTAGGTTTCAAACTTCACTGTTCAATGATATCCGGTTTGGACTTCAAATGACTGTTCAATGATATCCAGTTTGGACTTCTACATAGTGGTTGTTATTTGATAACTAGGTTCGGTGCCAAGTGATGAGACAATAAATTCTGACAATCTCAATTCCATGTTCATTTTTCTTTCTGTTTATTTAAAATGTAGGTGGGATGATTATAATATTGTGATCTTGTAATGGGGGTAGTCTGTTACTGATTTCCATGTCAGATCTTTTGGAGCCTGTGATATAGCAAGTAGATGGGGGTAAAGCGATGACATCAAGTATAGAAAGAAGCATGATTTTTCCAGTAATTCTTCAATGATAGCAGATAAGCTAACATGAGTTTCCAATTTTTGACATTATTCATTATTGGGGTCAGTCTAGAAGTGTTTCAATGAGGCATATTCCCCAATAGGCCAATGGCCCCTATAGTTTATTTTTTTATAAAAAAAGGACTTCGCACTTCTTGTTGAAAACACGATGTCAGGAAACAAAGATCCTATTTTAGGAGCATCTCTTCTAAACAAGGAGGCTCCCATGATGGTCCTATTAAAAATAGGTATATAACTGAAATTCCTTGTTGTCAGGTAATCTTTCTATAGCAAGTTCCATGAGAAGTATGATTTCATGAATAAGTTGGGAAAGCTGTTTCAGGTTTTAGCTTGAGTGATGTAGGGCTGCGAATAATCCAATTTGAGCTTTGTCTGAGTGAAGTATAAAATTATGTGTTGTAGAGTGCTGAATAGGGTTTTTAAGTACCACCTGTTGAGTTTGTTTTAAAAATTACGAGCTGGTTGGCAAGCTTCTTTGGAAACTAATGGCAACTGAGCCACTAAAAAATTAAAAGATGTTTCTTTTCACAAGGAAATTCATGTGAGGCAGATGAGTTATTTTAATCATGGTAGATGAATAGGTAAGTTATAGAAAAGTTCTATAGGGATCTTTTGATTTTTTGAGACGATGCTAAAGCAGTTAAGTGGCAAAATTTGATGATACAGAAGAGGTTGTGGAATATATGGTGATAAAGTAGCTATATTTAATAAGATCAGGCAACCTTAATAATTCGGTATGGCAGGTCAGCACATCTGTCTCAGCTTGAACATTCTCTTTGAATTCATAGCATAGAGTTGATGGATGGTCGGTCTTCCTGAAAACTGTAATTGGATGTTGTTTGTTGTCGTGGTATTTATGAGAAAGTTTGAAGCAATAAATACCTTTTGAGAACAAGATCATTAAAGTGGGGAAGGTTTAAGATATTTGAGAGAAACGTGGTGGTATATGCTTGTTATTAGGGTGCTACATAACCACGACAAACAAGCATAGCTATTCACATGCCGTTGGGCATGGATTCTGCTTGTGGTAGTATGTGCTCATACACAAGCACAAGCACATATACATATTTGCATGGTGGCATGGGCTCTGCTTGTGGTAGAATGTTGAACATTTGTGCAGAGGCATTAAATGCTACTTTCTGTGCATGTGTGTGATGGTAGGCTATTTCTGTCTCATGGGTGCTGAGGACATTTCACATCCCTCTGGAAGAAATGCAGTTACCATTGGTAAAGGACCACATATCTTTATTGAGGATAGCATGCGAGGCCCCCAGTGCTATATTTGTTAGAGATTTTTAATGCTCTCAGCACAAGTTTGCATGCCAAACCATTTTAATACTTCATTATTGGTTGTGAAACAAGACAAGTTTTTAATGTTGTATGAAGGGAGCTAGCTGACAACCCTCCTCAAAATACGGATCTTTGTTTGTGAAGGGTTTTGATAAGAAGGAAAATCCGTAAGTGGTTGGCACTAGGGGAGCAGGATATGAAGATGATTTGCGTTTCAGAGCACAACCTTGAAGGGAAATGATTGACAATGTCAAAACAGGAACTGAAAATACTGCATAAGGCATAGACTTGTTTTCTATAGTTTGTATAATACAGAATGTCTTGGTGATTAGTCTGGCACATTCTATTTATTACTCACTGGCCCATGCTTTATTTCTTTTTCGGCCCTCGTATATTTTCTAGAATTGCATTACTTGTTAGTTTTGTATCTAACTCCTAACCGATCATGTCCAGGCTGCAGAGATACTTTCCAAGGAAGGAATTAATGCTGAGGTAAATTCTTTTAGAAATCAAATGCAGACTTGCTTTACCATTATCAACCCATTCCTTTCATTTATCCAGGCTTCTACTTCTTGAGTTGCCTAAAAAGCTTTGCACTACAGGTTATAAATCTCCGTTCAATTAGGCCACTAGACAGAGCTACTATCAATGCCTCAGTTAGGAAAACCAACAGACTGGTGACTGTTGAAGAAGGTTTCCCACAACATGGAGTAGGCTCGGAAATATGGTTAGCTTCTCTTTAAAGTACCCCCCCCCCCCCCCCCCCCCCCCAACAACAACACACACAAAGTTCTCTCAATCATGCCCTCTGACGCCGAGCTGCATTTCTTAAACAGCATGTCTGTAATTGAGGAAAGCTTTGAGTATCTTGATGCCCCAGTGGAGAGGATCGCTGGGGCTGATGTTCCCACGCCTTACGCTGCAAACCTTGAGAGGATGGCCGTTCCCCAGGTCAGTTATTGCTTGCATTTTCATCAATAAATTTTTACAGGATTCATAAGAAATATTAGGTTAATGCAAACATTTTAGTGTGTAGATAGTTTGTTCAATTTTAAATATTTTTTACACTCATTTTTTGGGAATTGTTTCCTATAGGTTGATGACATCGTCCGTGCAGCAAAACGGGCATGCTACCGAGCAGTCCCTATGGCTGCAGCAGCATAGTCTGGGGGATGCACTTTGATGAGATCCATTTCTCCTTTTGTCTTTCTGGTTAGAGAAGATGCACCACAATACTTATTCATGTTCCTTACCTCATGTGAGCTGATTTTGCACATCTACGAGAGATTTGAGATCTCTGTGAGATTCTTTTCTAGCAGTTGGAAGACTGCTCGTTCATTCTGCGAAATAATTCTTTTTAAACTTGTGGGTATATCCTGCTCAAACAACTATAGTTAGATATTCAAAACCATAGCCGAAACGTGATCACATGTTCAATAATGGAAATGTTGATAACGGCTGGAGAAGAGTTTGCTTGCTTGACCTGAACTTACAGCAGCAACAGCGTGGTTTGGGAATTTTTAGTTGCTATCAGGTGTTCAATTGTCCTAAATTGGCTGCTGTTTTGGAATGTTAAGACAATTGTCTCGTTGTTTGGAGAACCTAGATAGCATTGTAGAATTTATTTTTTGAGCATCATATCATGTTTTATTTTATCTTTTTTGGTTGTTGGTTGAGAGTGTCATGTTACTGTTGTTCAGAGAACAGGATCATGCATTCTGATTTCCAGAACTGAGAGTGGCCGTTTTTTATGATTTGCTCTCTTTTTACCTGATGGTAATATTGTTCACTAGATTCTTCTCTCAGCATGAAAGGGATTATCTCGCCATTCAACAGGGGAAAGAAAACAAATATATATTGAATTGAGATGGAGATATGGAGTTCAAAATAATTATTTTAATTGGGTGAGGAGGGGAAAATTGAAGTACCAGCTGCTATTAGCATATATAACGATCAATATAGCATGGATATGTGGTAGGGGTTTTGTGTATGTTTGGGAGAGGGGGAGGGAATGGGTGACTGGTGAAATGGTATAGAAGAAATCAATATATTCTTTTTATTTATAGCCTTTGGCTACTAGCCTATTGTATCCTCAAGTTTCAACTTTCTTTTAAGTATTCGTTTACAACCTAGTATTATTGCAAATTAGAGAAGCCATCTCTTCATTGATGGCTTCTCTTCAGAAATCTAAATAAGGAGAAGACAAAGCCTCTTCCAAGGAGGAAGGGTCACCTTGTACGTTATACATATGGTAGTCATGATCAAAATCTTTTTCTATTCTAATTCTTTTACTCTTCCTAGGTTCCAATTTAATTTCATCATCATCATCTCTTAGCCTAGATGTAGGTGGGAACTAACAAGCATGGTGTTAGCCAAATCTATTAGAGTTCTATTTTTTTGTTGAGCAACTCCATTAGAAGCATGTGAATATGGAGGAATAACTTCATAAATATGCTATGAGATTGAATAAAATTATCATAGGAAATAGATTCATATTCCTTACCACTGTCACTCCTAAACATTTTAATCCTTTTACTAAATTTATTTTTGACCTTATTTAAGAAAACAGATTTTTTTTCAAAAACCTCACTTTTGTATTTCATAAGATAAATATATGAATATTTAGAAAAATCATCGATAAAAGTTATAAATACAGATCATCACCATGTGTCAAGTTACCTTCAAATTCACAAATACCGGTATGAATGAGTTCTAATAATTTAGAATTACTCTCAAAACTTTTAAAATTCACAAATTCACAAAATTCATATTCTTGATATTCATTTTTAAATTTAGGAATTAAGCCTAAATAACTTATATTTTTCACATATGTGCTATTTATATAGCATAATCTACCATGCCATCACACAAGAAATAATATATATAGAAGAAGTAAAATTTTTATTCATTTTTATATTGAGCTTGAACTTGCCATCACCTGCATAGCCTTTCCGAACAAACATGCCATTTTTAAAGAGTATATTGATCAGCCTCAATAACTTCTTTAAAACTAGCCTCATTCAGAAGGAAAACTAAAAACTAAATTCTTTAAAATTTCAGAAGCATGCAACTCATCTTTGAAAGTTCCATATTGTGATGCCAATCATGTCACTATGTCACTAACTAGCTAACTGATTGGGGAGTTTCCTTGGAGGGATTAGATGGATATGAATTTTTTTGTGTATTAATGCTTTGTTAGTCCAAGTTGATACAATAAAGATTGTGTGAGAGGCTCTAGCTTGAGGGGAATCATTTTCCCTCCTTTCCTACAAAAAAAAAAAAGAACAAATAACAATTTGGAATGGCAATAAGACTTAAATTTACTTTAAAAAGTTGCTGAGTGGTGTTGCTGTAATTCATACACTAAAGCCTGGAAACCATGGACAAACATACTCCACAAATAAACAATTATAAAAAAAAACATACAACAATAACTCGCAGATAAAAGAATGATGATTAAATCATGAATAATATGTTACTAATTTATAAAATTCTAAAATTATCTTTTGGCACATGAATGATTTGGTGTGTTAAGAATAATTTTTGGAACCATCTAGTTGATGGAGAAAAGCAATAACTAATCGAGAATATCCCAACAACTAGGCATAATGACAAATTCCCCGTTGAACAGTCTGACTATAACCAAAAAATTGAGAGTTGGGAAAAAAATTTAATTTTTAAAACATAATAGATATTATAAACAAAGAATGCAAGATTATTAATGTATTTGTGTTTATCGAAAGCAAGCATGGAAGAGACTTGAAAAATAAACACCAACACCATTAATTCTAATATATAAGATTTTCTTGAATTACTTATGAATAATTTGTAAAAAAAATTAATGTTAAATAATGCTAGATACAATATATCAGAGAAGAAAATAACCTTGATCGACCAAATAATCTGAGAATAATCCAGAGACTGATTTGGCAAAGAAAAAATCAAAATAATAATTAAAGTAATTTACAAAATTTTATAAAATATTTTATAATTAAAGTAATTGTCACAAGCTTATAAGCACTGGGCTATCTTCAGTTTCTACCGACGCTTATAAGCATCGGCGGACTCCAAAATGAGCGGACGCTTATAAGCGTCGGCATAGCTTCCATGTATACCGATGTTTTTAAAAAATATGAAAAAAAAATTTCACCCTCACCTGTCCGATACTTTTGTGATGTTTTCGGAAGAATCGGCGTGAAAATTACCGACGCTTATAAGTATCGGTAAAGGCTCTAAAAAGTGGCAGAAAAAACTATTTTTTTTTTTAGGGTAAGCTTGTGACAATGGCAGACAATGCCATTAAAACTTTCTCTTGGAAAAAGGTAGCAACTACCCCATGTTTGGTTTGACCGAGAGGATGGAAGCTTTTGGAAAATGGGTTTGGGCGCATTTAATAAACAATGGAGACGGATGAAGAAAGACAAGCATGTTGTCGAGCCACCACTCTTTCCCTCCATTGAAAGATTGAGTTCAGAAGGCCCACTCATAATCATTCTTTGTTTGTGGTCAAGGCTTCTTTTTTATTTGGGCCTGGTCGAGGGATTCTTATGTGCTATGGAGACCCAGATTTAACCCTGAACTAGGGTTGGGAACATGCTAGGCATGATTCTTTGATAAGAAAGATATGTCTAAACAGAAGGCAGCGAAACCATGAAACAATGAGCTGAAATTTGTAGCTGGTAATGATTCCATGTTTGAACCAATTTATGCCCACTCCTAAAATGATGGAGATTTGGAAGAAATTTAACCCATAAAATTTGGTAGAGCTTTGATTCATGCGTATCGAACATGCGTTAAATGTGGGATGGACCACATAAGATTTGCAATACCTAATTGCGCCACTAAGTTTAGTTGAGATATGGCTCGAGCATGATCGTAGTTATAATTGACGTTTGCATGATGCCTTGTGCTCTCAAGAGCGGCGATAAGGTAGAAAAAAGTAAATACAGGATGAAACTGAAAACTTGAAGATGGCGTTTGGTAACCCAAATGGAATCACCGAGGTGATCTTAGATCACTGATAATTCTTATCCGAGGATAATTTAATCTCTGATGTTTAAAATCACCGCATTTAGTATGTGTGTTCTAATAATTAAGGATTCCCAGATATCCACAAGTAACCTATTTAGTATTCCATAAGAATCTAAGATTACTCACTATATAATACCAAAATTATTCCTAATATATTCCATAAAAATATATTTATTAATGATATAAAATATAATAAAATAAAATATCAATATATTTATTTATATATTAATTATTAATATATGTCATAAAAATTATCTATTAGTTGTATAAATTATTAATCCTATAAATATATATTTATTGTTATGATAGAATTACTATTTTATTTATACTTGTAATATATTATTTTAATATTAATAATTATGTTAATTAAAAACTAAGGGAAATAGAAGGAATATATTAAATATTTCCATTATATAAATATAAAGTATAATGATGTATTTCTACTATAATTTAGAATTATCATTGAATAGTATTATGACAATAATATCATTAATAATAATTTATAATATAATATATAATATCAATATAATATAATAATATATAGACAATATAGATATAATGCATTAATGGTATAATGACATATCCATTTTTTTCGTTGGACCGAGGGGTATTTCTGTCCTCAATTTTCAGCGCAAGATCACTACCTTATAATGATCTTGGATTTCCAACCTCCAGCACGGACATTCTATTACTAGGTTGGGCGGTGATTTGAGAGATGAGGTTGATTTGGGATTACTAGCACGTAGGATTACCGTGGTGCAACTAAAAGCGGTGATCTCATCATCTCCAGTCTCCACCCACATCATTCTTGATCTTGGTATGATTACCCCAGACTAAACGCTCTCAACTAAGTCTAATATATAATTGCCTATGATTTGTTAATATGTCTGAAATAGAGGAATGCCCCTGATAATTCACAGAAACTCATAAATCATGTATTTTAGGAATCAAGGGCCATGGGGGCCAGGATATGTGAAAATCAATCATCATGTTTGTGCAAGGGCAATGGTATAAGTTTTATAAAAAATTTATCGTATAATTACAAAATATTATGATTTTATAGTATATCCAAGTGCACAATTAATTAAATTATTAAATTTAATGAAAGAAAGCAAACAAATATTTTGCAAGGATGCAAGGTTTTGTTCTTTCGTGTACAATTAACTAATCACATCCTAATAAAGGCCGATTCGGATTAAATGAGATTAGGTGCTACGAGAAGCATTCCTAATACAAATGTGAATGTCCAGTAAAATATGATGAATGATCTCAAACCTAGAAACTTATCTCTCAACTTTGCAATATCATTGCAAGTGCAACGTCTAGATGACAGCATTTATCTTAACTAAAATAAATTTGGAGTGCAAGGACAATACTGATTACTATGTCAAAAGCCCTAGTTTATTCTACATTTATGACAATTTGAACCTCAAACCACATATAGCTTTCCAAGTATGATATGATAAGTCCATTTCATAATGATAGATCTTGATATTATACTTCTGCAATACTAAGTGATTAATCTTTGCTTGGCAACCAGAAGTTTTGGGTTTATATTATGTGGTGCATCATTAAGTGTTTTGGCTTGAATAATTATAATGCGGAGGGGCCTTCCTCATTCTCTTTTTATACATGATTAAAACAAAAAAAGAGCAAGCGGTTAACCTCTTATTCATTTTCATTTTGTCGATCTTCCTTTCTAGTTGAATTTGTCTTCGAACATATTTTTTGAGATAATAAATGTTATCTATTAGGGCTTTTTGATCGAGAAAAGAGGTTTGTGAATTCAACAACACATCTGCAAATGATTCTAGTAACTACCTAGTTCATCATTTTCATATTATGAATAAAAAATGTTTCATACCTACAGCAAGTCTATGGCCAACTCAGAAAGCATAGTGAGTCTATTAATTAAAATGGACAACAATTTTATGGCTTTAGACTTTTTTTTCTGCATACAATAATTATCGGAAAATGGCATTATGAAGTGTTAATCTATTAGATCATAATCAAGTACTTCTTCTGGATAATAAAGTTTTCTAGCATTTATGTTTTTATAAGAGTCTCTCATCATCAAAAAATCTCCAAGAGTTTATTGTTTGAGGTAAAATGTTTCTCCGGCAACTATTGTGTCAAATACAAAGATATGCAAGTAACTGACTGTATTATCCTTAGTTTATTCTTCATCTTTAGAGTTTGTTTGAATGATTGGGCTGAAAATCATATAGGATTCGTGGTTGAGTCAATATAGCCAGCAAAATCATAGAATTAGGAGTAACTTTGGACTAAATTGGCTTGAATCTCATAAGGAGAAAAAGAGACCCGCCCGCTCATCCTATGATTTTACTGGTTGTACTGGTCTAACTCATGAATTCCATAGAATTTTCAGCCTAATGATCCAAACATGCTCTTATTTTATCTCTGACCTTGATGAGTATGATACCGGCGAATTTACAATTGTAATCCCACTGGAGACCAGAAGATCTCTTTGATTCAAACTTTCCATTGATAGTGGCAAAATTTCTTAATCCACTCAAGGACCTTACAACAAATTCAGTTTGACATCCTTGATGTGCTAAGATCCCAAGCAAAATTTCTTCTTTGATTCCATTGATTCAATGGGCCAGATTAGTGGTCCCAATGGGCCCAGTATTAGTGGCAAGGCCCATCGATGGTCCTCCCGCCGTCTTGTTGACCACTTGGTCAAGGTTTCAGGCCGTCCCATGCGGGATTACTGTGAGGCGGTTCCATGGTCCTTTTCTCTCCCTTTGACTTTGATTTTTTCCTCGTGAGTTTATTAAACAATAAAAAATAAGAGAATTCTAAAAGGTGGCGCAAGATCTACTGTATCATTTTGGACAGCAAATATACTCATTGTAAAATTCTAATCACCATTAGGTCTATTACATCGGTTCTGTAAGTGGTAGTGTCACGTTATATATATTTATAATAAATACTAAAATAACAGCCACTACTTCATTTTGTTCTGTCATGGTGATAATTTATAATGAAAATAGGGATCATAAGTCACCATTTTGAGGTGTTTATTGAATAATATATTTTAACTTTATATCTTATGCAACAGTCAACATGGTGATTTGTTTGAATGATGGCATTATTAATATTGTTTGGGTTATTGAGAGCAACTTATAGCCATGGTGACAAATGCCATTCACCTTCTTAAATATTTATTTCAAATTAAAAAATAATACAAACATTTAATAGATTATAGCTCCATTGTCGTTACAGCAGCCAATAATAATTTTAGTGGCAATATGTCATAATGAGACTACTATAATGCAATTTTATTTTTTCTTTATATTTAAATATTCTTTGTGATCGGATCTTTTGTAATTAGAATGGCTTCATTAATAATAATTTTATTGGAATCACAACAACAGAGTCAAAAGAAAGGAGAAGCAAATAAATAAGTTCCGTAAATCTGTTAATGGAGATAAAAAAATTAAAGAAAGAAATGCAAGAAAAACTATCAATCCATATGTATTTTTTTTTATTTTTAACAACAAAACTACAACATGTCTACTTTTCTTAATATTTTATAATTAAAATTTTTATATATACACGTATTTTACTACATGCATTCCACATTATTGACCACTTTTTTTGGATGCAAGAGGGGTTGGAGCAAAATTGGTTGGTCGAACCAAAGCACCGGCATGCAACCGGTTCAAACCAGAAAAGAGAGAGACAATAGTAGGTCATATTGAATTTTCAAATATTTTCACTAATGGATACCGCCGCTCTTTTGGAGAGTAGTAACTTGGAAACTTTAAAACTGACCTAAGCTAAAGAAAATAAAGGATATCATTAATTAAAAAGCGAAAGTGATATAAATATAAAATATAATAATGGTTCGGAAGTGTCCAAAAATTTTCTTTCCTACTATTTATAATGCTGAGATAAGTGTTACCATTCACGTTTGACTCTTATCCTTGCTGATTTGTATTATGTAGACCGTGATTGTTATACATGATGGTTATCTTCCTTCTACTACTTCATATTGTAAATAGTGCCACCACTCCTTTGATATTCTAAGTATTAGTAAAACATATGTCATTGTTGACAATTATTCTTGTTGGTTTACCTAACGCAGGCGACTTTGTCATATATGGTAATTACCTTCTTTCCACTATTTCTATATTCTGAATATCGGTAACTGTTGATGAGCTAGCCATAGTATCTGGTCCCAAGCTAATAAGTACTCATTTATATCACATTCTAAGTGTCGAGAGCCACCTACTTTAGCTCCATAGTCTTCATCTCTCGGACGAATATTCATATGTTTGGCTTATACTCCGAGGTTCATGTTGGATTCAACACTTCGGTCTCAATTAGTGATTTCAATTGGCTTATACTCCGAGGTTCATACGTATTAGATAGCTGTAATGAAGAGATAATAGTTTTAGTACACTCAAAAGCCGGCACGGTGTTCACAAGGCGTGTTTGATATTCGGGCGATGCAGGTGACCGCCATGAAGAGGCTGAATATTTGAAGGCTCGTGGTTCAGGCCGGGCCGGGTGGTGAGTTCGATCTCTTCTTTCTCGTGTCTCTCTCTCCCTCTTTCTTTCTCGCTGTCGCTGTCGACGTTCTTTTTAGTTTCTTCTCGCTTATAAATATCCTTTTGACCTGGATAAAATCTTTACTAAATAAGGTAACAAAGCACCAAGAGCACCAAGAGAGAGGGAGAGAGAAAAAGAGAGAGCACGTCCGAAATCGAACCGTTCCCCTCCCGTTCTCCTCTTCTCTGGTTATCTAGGGTTTCGATTTCCGTTTGTTTTGCCCTTCTGTACTTTGATATTGTTCTTCTTCTTCGTCTCTTTTGCTCTCGCTCTCTAGGAATTGGGATTGCGATTGGATTTGGAATTGGGAGTTGGATTTGGATTTGGGTTTGGGGATTTGGAGTTGGGTGGGGAGAGATGAAATCGTCGCTGAGGAAGCTGCGGGGGTTGGCGCTCCACAGGCATGACTCCAAGGGGAAGAAGGAGCACCACGGCCCGGCGCACCAGGACGAGCTCCTCCAGGCCTCGCAGGTTCTCTCTTCCTCTCCCCCCATTCCCTCGCCTCTTTGTTTCTCTTTCCGTTTCTCCCTCGTTCTTGAGTTCTGGCTCGAGTTTTGAAACGATCTCTCTGTTCTGGGCGAGGAGGAGGGATATTGGATGCAATTCCTCGCTTTTAGATTGGAAAAGATGATTTGATTTCGTAATCACCTTGGACTCGATTATTACGTCATTTTGCGTTCTTGTCACCTATTCCCGCCCTTTTCTCTCGTTGGTTTACTGATAACTAGAGCTGCAGGCGAATGGCATGACCTGGATCTTTTCACCGATGCCTCCCCTGACCCGACTTATTTCGCAGTAGGGAAGATGGCTTGGTAAAGCCAAGCTCGGGAAATGTAGTTTTGAGCCCATTTTGTTTCGCCTTATGGTCTCAGTTAATAAAAGCAGCGTTTGCCTCTGAAGGGATCATAGCATGTAGTATAAATTGTGATAATTTCTTATTTGATTGAACATGCGAGATTTCACCTGTATGCATGTGATGTGTCCTCACATGGCTCAATTTTATGATTATTTACGTAAAAAATGGCAACTTGCCAATGATGGCATGAAAGGGTTGTATGCAGATTGTCTTATATGGTGCTTAAGGGTACCTGCTGAATTGCTGGTGACACTACTCGAATCAAGTCTGAGAGTAGAGGTTCATAAGCCTTTTACAGCTACTGTTGGTTTGAGAGCATAATTTGAGCATATGCAGAGTTGAGGCTAGATCTTATTTGAGGATGTTGTCAAGTAACCCTATATTTCACTTTGGCCTAAACTCTTAAAATCTTGGAAGAAAAAGAGCAACAGCTCCATTGAGAGTAGACATGCTGTATATGTATGTATGTATGTATGTATGTATGCATGCTTGAATGGATGCATGCATGTATCCCATTGACCTTACTTATTTTCTACGATATTCACCGAAAACTCCTTAGTCGGATTCAGCAATGGAAAGGAAAATACTGAAATACAAAAGATCACAGCCATTTGTCCATCCTATGCCCTTTTTTATTAATCGTGCGTTTTGGCTTCAGAATCTTTTGAGTACTTATTTAAGCAATCTAGAAAAGTTTCTTGTGCTATACCTACTTGTTCTCTTGATTTCTATTCCTATCTCAATTAATTTTGCAAAAATTAAGTAGATATATGCATAAGATAATCAAAAAATTTAATCAAAACATGAATCACGACAATTCATATATGCTCTCACATGCATTGCAAGACACTGATCTGCTACTAGTAATAATATCTATATAACTAATCAATTGAATGTGCTGTTAGTAACAAGTTTTATGTGGTTGTTAATTTGCATTATGCGAATTAGTCATTGATAAAGCTTTCATGTCTTGCATTGCAAATACTGTTATAGTAGAATAAAGTAAGCATTCTATAACATGTTTCTCATGGTTGATAATTGGGTTATTTATACCTGATTTAACCTGAAAAACCTAATGGATCAATAAAATAGATCTTAGAACCTGTCAAACCTGCTTTGTATGAAGTGGATCAGGTCTGGATTCAAATTATTTAATTGGATTCAAGCATAGATTGGGTTTGGGTCATTGCTTGCAGCACTCGTCAAAGCATTCTTAAGTTTCCTTAACTGTACAAGGTGAAGATGCATATTGGCTATCAAGTTGTAAGCAAGTTTATGTGTTCATCCATTTGGCATACTGCTTTTAAACTTAGGATAATGCTCATTTTTAACATTCCATATCCTTAATTCTTGCAACTTCAATAGCTCCTTTGATATACTTATATCTCAATCTGTCCTTTCTAGTTTTACATCACATCCATCTTAACATTCTCATTTTTGCTACACTCAACTTGTTTTCCTTATCCCTTTTTACTGGCCAACATCTAGACCTATACAACATTGTATGCCTTAATGCTTTTTCGTAAAATTTCCTTTTAAATGCTTAAAGCTATGGTAATAATTAAATTCAAGAATAAGGGAAAAATAGAATTTTAAGCTAAAGTCTCACCTACGTCTAGGCCACTAACAAATCCTAGGCTATATGACAGCTATGGCTAAATCATTGTTATATTTGTTGGTGAAGGAAATCGAGTTTTTATCTATAAAATAGAATTTTAAGCTAAAGCCTCATCTAACTCTAGACCACTAACTAATCCTAGGCCATATCGAACCATTTGCAGGAGGCTTTCCAGTGGGGCATGGTTAGGCTAGTTTGGAGCTCAAAAGACTTAAAAGGCCAAAATCGCTTTAAGAGACTAGCTTGTGCAGCAATAGTTGCAATAAGCACACATTTTGAGATGTGATTATTGTTTTCTAGATTTTAACAGAGAACAATTTAGGGAAACCTGGTTGCCCTACACTTTGAGATCAACTTTTCTCCTATGACTGTATACATTTGTCTGATTGGATGCTAGGACATTTATTTGTGTAACTTAAAAAAGAGAAGGACATAAAATATGCATCTCACTTTCTTGGAAGGCTCTTAGGAGTTCCAAATTTAATTTGATGTTGCATACTGTTATAATCAGTTAGGAAGGCATAATATAATGGGATATACAAATTATGTTGGGTAGATGGTCAAAATGAATTTCTATATTGAAAGAACTTTGATGAAAATTTGTACATGCAAAGGGACCACCTTATTGGCTTACTTCATAATGCAAAACTGAGAGAAAAACATTGCTTTGCTTGCAATTATTGGAGATATTTTCTAAGTGGGTGCTTTATTTTTGCAGGACATGTTGGATATGAAGAGTTGTTATGATAGTTTACTTTCAGCTGCGGCTGCCGCTGCAAATAGTGCATATGGTATATTGCTTTATGTTATATTTTATTTGTCTTATCCTGGAGAAATTTAGGTGCTATGTACTGTATTATATTTAGAGAGAAACTTATCTAACTGGTTACAGTTTATTTATCTTTCCAAGCCAAGTTGTTTTGAAGAATCTGTTTTGTTATGCTTTACTTTTATCATACCATGTTATATTGTGGTTAATTGTACGTGGCTACTTCAAGCACCTATACAAAGTTTGGTGCCTTTATCTAGAAATCTTTCAGGGGCAGAAGGTTGAAGCTTCCATTTTGCTTCCTTTAACCTGTTTGTGATCATATCCTGTTAATTCTGACTACCTTACTTGCTATAGTATCAGCCCATCTCTTTCTATGTATCAATGTCAGGGTAAAATTCGAAACCCTTGGCCAACCAACTTTAGACAATTATTACCAAATGTTATATTTTAATTCAACATCATGAGTTCCTGTAAATGTAACCATTAATTGTAAAACTTTCATCTACCTTGAAATAAGGCAATGATGTATGTTTATATTTAATTATTGTATATGTATATTTTTTTGTTATTATATGCATATTTATATATTTTTTACTTAGTTGTTCTTGAGATTTTTGACATACGAAGTGCTGCAGTAGAAGGGTGGGCAAGCCAACCTGATTTAAGCTTTTTTGCCAACTCTTAGTCAAATAGCTTTTACTTTTTGTTCATGTTTGGGAAAATCTCCTAAACATGAAGCATGATTGGGTCATTATTTTATGTTCTTAATCTGAACGTTTTAGTTAAGGTTGGTTTTGAAATTAGGTTGCAAGAGCAACTATGCAACACGTTACCGTTGGGCCTATCACATGACACACATGTATACATTTGTAGCTTGTACAAAACCTGATTTCCTCCCATACACTATTCACCTGCTTGTCTCCACCCACTTTGAGCTAAGGATCATTGATTTCAAGGACTTGATGGCTAGGGCTCTAGTCCTTCTCTTCTGATCTGACATCCTCCCTGTTATTCTTGGAGAATTGTTCAACTCACATTTACAAAGCTAACCCTTAGTTACCTATCTGGGAGTTAGTGGGGGTTCAAGAAGGCAGATCTCTATAAAAAAATTATAATAAGTGCTTAGGCGGAGGGTGTTGGAGCTAGTTTTTGAAGAGATTTCGAAGTGAGCAGCTACCCTAACTAGAATTTTGTGATCGTTGATCAAATAGTTCTAGATCATTCTATAATAAGATCAAGATGATCCTTTAGGTTATCTTATGATTTCAATTACATTTTAATTTTATTATGTTTAGATATACTCCCTACTTTGACGATCCCAAATAATTGGGACAAACCTTGATGGTTATGGTAATGAAATCTCTCTCCTTTACTGTTTTGACCTCTTTCCTTCTTTTCCATTATGTGTCAATGGAGCCTTTGAATTTTTAATATTCTTGTTTAGTTATTTTATTGGTCAAATCTATTCTGATGACATTTTCTTGTCATGGAATTCATCTCAGTCTTGGAGGCCCTCTAGTGGGCATGAATTAGGATGTAAGGATCCACCTGCTGGTTGGTCGTGATTGGGTGTTATCTGTCGATGGAGGAACTTAACCGGAATTTGATCGCTCGTGTTTCTTTCTTTCTTTTTTTCTTTTCCGCTCATATGATCACCCAACATGTTGCCTCCCCTACTATACTTTTGGATTTTGTTTGCTTCTATGTTTCTCTCCATCAATACATTAACTCAATTTGATATATGTCAATGTTTAGAATCGTAGGTTGATATTCAATTCTTATTATTGTTATTTCAAGGTAACAGGCTTTTTCTAATGTTGACTAAGATAGATGGAAAGTGAAACGTTATTAAGAAATGGGATATATCTATAATGTAAGACAGCCTAGGGGAAGGGAAAAATTTGTGTAATTAGACTTTGGGATGCTAGGATGAAACCTATTGATGATTTAACATTCTTTTTTTTTAATCAGATTTTTCAGTGACGGTGAACTGTATGGGAAGTTTCCTTATTGGAATTATGCAGGGGATGACCAGGGTGTGACCTATGATTTTTGGATGTAGGGTTAGATTAAAAACATAAGTTACAAGCATAGAAAATTATAAAAAGAGTAGATGGGAGAGATTGTAAGAGAGACAAATCTACTCACTTCGGGATGGTCTTGTCCTTCCCCTTGTCTTTTATGTTTTTATCCTTCCCTTCACTAATGTCTTTGTTGCTCCTTATTTTTCTTATTTTATATTCTTTTCCTTTGTTATTGATCTCTATTGTTTTCTCCAGTGATGTACATGACAAATAGCATTTGAACCAAATCTGATGTGATTTTTTTGTCTAATCTTCTTTGTTCCTTTCCTTGTTGAGGTCCTAAACTACCTAGAAGCCTAATAGTTGATGTCAAAGCCTAATAGCCCACCTACTTCTCTCTTCTTCCTTTCTAATGCATTTTATAATTGATACCAATGCACACTTTCTGAACTTAGTGTGCAATCACCATAAAAGCTTGACCATAAACCCTTTAAATCCAAAAGACCCTTGTTGTCTCTTAATCCAAGATTCTAGCTCTAGTTATCATGCCTCAACCTTAGAAATCCAAGGGGAGCCCTCCATCCCCTACCTTTCTAGTAAAATTTGAAATACATTTGGATCTGTCATGTGTTCCCATAGCAGGACAACAAATTGTTAAATTCGTTTAACCAAGGTATGTCGACTGTCCTGAATCGGATGGTTCAAACTATACCGAACCAAGCAGTTCGGGATGTATCGAATTGAACTGATCAAGAATCAGGATGGTTCAGTCCCTTAACCCGCCTCCTCAAGCCTCTTCGCCGCTCGATCCTCCATTCCTTCTTCCCTCTTGCGCCATGGTTGAAGCTTCGAAGCTCCACCATGTGCATCGGTGGCTCGTCTCGCTACTCTTCGACGCTGACCGACGTTGATTGATGCCCAAGTAAGCTCCTCCTCCTATCTGCCCCTCCCTCTCCCTCTCCCTCTCCCTCTCTCCCCTTCCCTCGCTCTCTTTCCCTCCCCCCTCCCTCCCTCTCCCTCTCTGTCTCTCTTTGCGTGTGTGTGTCTCCTCCCTCTTTCCCTCCCTCTCCTTGGTTTGGTATGCCCCAACACGGTAAGGGTACGCACCCATATTGCACTAAATGGGTTGTTGATTGGTACAAACCTCAATACCGGTCTGGCAAACATTGCTTTAAACCCCTAGTCCCTTCACTTCTTGGTTCACCGTCACATACATGACTGTTCCCATTTTGTTCTGCATCATTAAGTTTCTTTGGTGGGTGGACTCCGAAACCACTCTCATTTAATTGTAATTTTATAGATTTGTTACAACAAAGGAAGGTTGTATCGGTACCAGTTGCCATGCTGATAGGGTACAAGAAAGTACAAGTACATACCGTACTAGCTGTGTATAGGTTTGGTACTTGTACTCTTTTTTTTACAAATTGTGGTTGTTCGAATCATGATTTCAAGGCTATTTTGATGTTTTTTTGTTATCTTGGTGTTAATGGACCTTATGATTGATTAGTGAATGTTCATTCTAATATAATTAGAATTAATGAATACTTATAATTGAATATATATATACATCAAATTGATTTGAAGTATAGAATATGTGTCGGCATCAAATGTCTCTTGGAGTATCTATGTCACTGATAGATTTTGGGATCCTAATCATAGTCTGGGTTTGGGATCTAATTCCAACCCAAATAATGTGCCCACCCTTGCATCCTATAATTCGAGTCTCTTGGATAGTTGCCTTGATACTGATTGGGAGGCTATCCCATTGGAGAGAAGATCGAAGCAGTAAAATTAGACCCCTAATCCGGCTGAGACTGTGGAGGGTAGTAGTCGCTCGAATACGACGTCTCAGACGAAGGATATCCATAGGGGCCATACCTTGGCTTTGTAAAATAGGATATGGTGTACGATTCAAATTCAAATATATGTAGGGACCCTACTTCGTGTGCTAAATCATCTACAACAGTAGCGCCGTGTCCTAAACGACCTCGAAAGGTTTGTCTTCTGTATGTAATCGTATTCTCTCGAGCATTCCGACATGCATCATGGTTGTGTCTTGCATTGTATGGGTGAATTCTGGCTCACCGATGAATTGACCAAGACCATAGGGCCATGAGTCGTAACTGCCATTATCATCATTGCTTATATCGCGAGATGATCTAAGCAATCGATTATCTAAGCCTCATAATATGAGCAAACAAGCTCCTCATCCACTCTCCAACAAATTTATTATTCTTTTTTCTTTTCCTTTCTTGTTGATCTGTGAAACTACTTTCTTTTCTTGCATGCCCCTACTTGTTTGACTGTGCTTGGTGGCTCGATTGGGCCCACTACCTTGATTGGCCCTACCTCTCTGACTAGACTGGGTAGCATGATGATATTTTCTTAGTATCTCTCTTTTAATTCTCTAGGAGGATGTCTTAGGCATATAACCTTGTGATGATAATTGGCTGCTGCTGACCTTTGTGGCTGCTCAGCTAGTTGTGAGCGGCGTGCGTCATTTAACTCATTGTCTGCATCAATCCCAACCTCTCTTGCTATGAAACTAGCTGGTCAAGGAGGCAATTATAGCTCATCAAGTTTTGGCTACTGCTACTAGCCTTCAAGCTAACTAATCATCGGATCCTCCTTATTATATGCGTAATCATTGTGGAGTGGATCATTATATTTTAGCTCCACCTCCTCTTGAATATACTTTAATCTGAATCTCAAATTATAGTGATCATATACCAGATCATTCAATCGATTTTGTATTAGGCGGTTCCTTTGTTTGATGTCTCTGCCACTTGCTTTATCCTACACATATTTTCTATGTCTATTAGTTTGAGGTCTATGCAGCGGGCAGCATATGAGGTCCAGAGTGTGTACCCACCGGACTTGTACTGTGGGCCATTATTTATAATTACTTGCACAACATATTGCACCCCTATCTGATTAATTACTTTCTCCATCAAGTTGCAGATGTACTGGGCATTGTGCACCTTATTGAAGCATCAACTGATTTATGAAAGAATTTATTCTTTTTCCAATATGTTAAAAAATAAATGATGGTTTGGCTGCTAGGTCCCGTCCAACCACCACACAATAAGGTTACACCGTTGCTTTGGTAGGAGGCCATCCATCTCTTCGGCTCCTCCTTGTTACTATCAAGTAACTCACCATATATGCCCTTTGGCCCAGGAGGATCTATACCTATTCCAGCCCTTTGGATAGAGTTAATAGCAAATCGGCAGTACGTGTTGCCACATCATGTAAGGGGATGTTATTAAAGTGGAACTAGGAACTAATGTCTTTCCACATGTCCTTATTGTTAACAAGTATTATATCAATCCTTTGCTGCTTTGTATTTCTACTAAGAAAGTCATGTGGATTTACATCATGAATGATGGTCCTTGCTGGTTTATTCTAGGCCTTCTTTCCTTTGTTCTTGCTATCTTGGCGAATTTGGAACTAGAATCTGACTCGTACTATGAGAGCCCAGCCTCCCTCTACCACTGGTCATCTAGACTGTCCTATATTGCAGCCTCATCTAGATTCAATGTCTCATAGTCCTTCAGATCTCTTGTATGGTAATGAAGGTGACTCAACTACCTGATGCTCGATCTCTACTCATTTCTTAGCACTTTTTCACTTGCTCCACTTAAAATTTTCAAAGTGCTTTATGAATATTTGACAGACTTCTTGTAGACATTTCCACAGGTAGCCATGCCAGATTTATCACTAGCTAGATGCTATTTCAACCTCATTACCTCTCTTCACTCTGCATCACACTACTTGAACCTCCAGTTGTGTCGGCCCGAAAATATTATACGTGGCCCTATCTATATCAAGGTCTTGTTCTTCTTCTTTTCTGGATCTATTTATGCATGTTTGAGGAACACACATCATATATTTTTAATTAGATCAATAATTATTTAATTAATTATTTTATATTAGATAATATATATTGTAATGAAAAATAATTGAGTCACTTCAAAAAAATACTTCTACATTTCCTATACATATTATTAATTTTTCATGATTTTTTTAAAGTATTGTTAATTAATTTTGAAATGATAAATTGATATTTATAAATATTTAGAAATTAATTTCAATTTGGATTAGTGTATAAGCCTACTAGGGGTTCTAGGTATATTTTGTTTAGCCCATGGGTATGCACTAATAACCTCGTATTTTTTAAATTTATTTGAATTTGGGCTTAGGTTTAGGTAGCCAAATGATGCTCAATTTTAAATAAAAATTGCTACCAAATTGAGGTAGCAAGTAGCATGTATAGCCCATAACATGCTACTAATTTTACATAAAACTTTTGAAGATTATTTTATTTATTATTTTTAATCCAAAAATATACCTTTTAATTTAAAAATTACATGATCAATGAAAAATTACGATTTTTTCTTTAATGCATATATCATCCTTGGATTTACAACATATCATGAAATCATGTCAAAATACAAATTTTCGCATGATTTTTCCTCATTTCCCTTTTTTTCCTATTTAAGGCATGAAAAGAGAAAAAAGGTGGGATTGGAAGGGATGAGGGAGTTCTACCTGGATTTGAAGAGATTTGGAGCTCAAGTCTCCAATTTCTTGGAGTTTCCCACTCCTTTTCTCTGAAAAACCAAAAAAACAAATATGAAGAGGAGCAAAGAAGGCATGGGAGGTCTTCTATGCACTTCCCTTAAATAATTGGGTCGGTACAAGCCCTGAATCAACTTGAACCTCCACCGGGTGGTTTGGCTCGATTTGGGTTGGCTCAAGCCAGTTTGGGGCCTATACTGAACCGTTAAGGGATATTATGATTGGTTTAGGTTGGTATAGACCGAATTGGGTTATTCGGGTTGGTCCAGCTTTCCTTGGTTATAATTGCCTCGATTTCAAAATAAACAGAGGAAATATGTTTAGAAAAGCAAGCTCCAAATGTTTTGTGATATTGCAAGTTATCCTTTCAAAACCTAACCTTCCCAATCATAAATCAATGGGCACCTTAAAACACCCAATACATGATAATTTGCCTCCCTGCTTGTATTATTAAAGAAGTCCAATTATACTATCTTGGTACATCTTATAATATGTCTTGGATACCTTAAAACACCCAACTCATAATATAATTTGCCTCCCCATGTGCGCTGTTAAAGAATTCAACTATCTCTATCTTGGTACATCTTATAATATCTGTCAAAATAACATCTCTCAGCAAAACACTAACCTTTCTAACATGGTCACACATTTTTTCCTGAAACCTTCAACACCAACCCACTCTCTAGTGTTTAGTAATGGGATTCAGTGGATGAAGTCAAAGGCCCAAATACTAGCATTGGATCAAGTAAGGGATGTCCTGCAATGCTCAGAGGACTAAAAAGGAAACGAAATCCTAGGGTTTAAGCTGGCTTTCATGCATGTTGTCCAGCTTTGTAAAGCAGAACTGGAAGTTGAAAAACAAAAGTTGGCATGTGGAAAATTAGTGATTTACACCAGCCTTAATTTTAGAGGATTCTGATAGATGATAGAAATCCTGAAATAAAAGTTTCATGTTAATCTTGGACTGTTCTATGTTAGCCTTAAACAAAATTCCATAGAGCGGTGATAGAATATGCAAACTTAAGTAATAGGTTGGAGCACATGATTGAGAATAGTGACTACTGGAACTCAAATGTTAGTCTTCTTTGAGTGGCTGTGCACAGATTTTGTGAATGGCATCCTGATTACAGATCTTCAGCAAAAAAGATGGGAAGGAAAATTTCATTAATATTTTTAAAGACTGAAATTGATTTTCAAGTATTACTGATTACCAGTTGAAGCAATTTAACTAACAAAACTTATTTAGAGAATACAATTGTGCATGAAATAAATGCAACAATGAAATCCATTCAAAGAACAGAAGAAATAAGATCTATTCAAAGCGCAACGAAAATAAAGAATATGAATAGACTATGGATTTATTATATAAAGAAGATGATTAAGAGGGAGGAGAGGAAAGGTAGAGAGAGGGAGGGAGGGGGGGAACCTTAGCCAAAAGGTTTCTTTTATTCGTAACCAGGATAAATTTTCAACTGACCTTTCTGGGTTCTTGTACTCTCAATCAATCCTCTTGAATTTTCCTACTTTTAGACTTGTAGGACTGTCTCTTGCAGATGTAGAATCATATCCCCTTAAAGTCTCAGTAATTGACCACTTAATTTGACCCTTACTAGGATTATTAGCAGGCAATGGCTATCGTAGCATGCGCTGTTCATGTTACATAGTGTAAAGAGTCCGAGCCCCTTATTACTTCGCCAAAAACTACACCAGGAACCCGTTAAAAAAAATAAAAATAAAGACCAAAACTATTTGCTCAGTAATAAATTTGAGGCCGTTGGATGAGCATGCAGTCATGTTTCTCTTCAAGGATGTCAATGACTTAGTTGCTGGAAGCAGGAATGGATGCAGGTATATGAAGGCGGGTCTCTCTTAAAAAAAAAAGAACAAGGAGATGCATAGGAAGCTGGTTAGGGACGAGGTTTAGAAGTGGGTAGTTACCCTAATTAGAAGTTTCCGGCTGCTCCTTTGCAGCATGGTCGGTCCCTAAAATGCCTAGCATGATGTTCGATCTTGCAGTCTCAGCCCCTGGTTGCTTATAGAAATCATGAAGGTTTGCACAGGGCAGAGATTTGTTCCCATTGCATCCTGCTTCAGTGCATAACAAGCAAGCCACGAGTTCTGCTACATCAAGTATTCTTTTAACCCCGTCCAATATCCTTTGAATGCTTGTTATGTACATAAAGATAGAAGAAAAGGAAGTTGGACCACTAGATGTTTAATCCATTTAATCGTATTAACTTTGGCATGTCACATTGCATGCAATTAGACTCATGGACTTGTTATTGCCTGGGGCATGCATGGCATGTAAGCTGACCTTTTTATCTTATATTCTAACAATATTTTAGGCATTAAATGGTAAAAGGTACAAGTATTCCTTGAGTATTGTTTACTATGGAGTCCATATATGTACACGTGTCTCAGAATTGATTTGCTCCTTTTCTTATGACTATATGGAAGTTGTACATCTCTTAAAACTGGTATTTGGAATTAATGTTTCTGATAAAAACAACAGATACTCATCCAAGTATTTGATACGCACACACATTTATTCAAATCAATTACTTTGCTGTATAAATGTGTGGCTGCTTTACTAAATATTGTTCTATGTTTTGATTAAGGGCAATTTAGGTAGATGAGAGGAATTTCTGTTCTATTTTAGAAAAGGAACAAAATGTACTATGAGTAAACATATTACTAAGAAATGAGGTTAGTCAATGGTTTGCAAATTGGAGCAAGCCAGTTTTACTAACTTATGAGAGCTATGGTTTAATTGCTCAAGTTTAACATTTGGTACAATGATTGCAATATTGCTGTTAGTGGTGCTTTGAATCAGAATGTAAAGATGCTTAGTTGATTGGTTATATCAGACCATCAAATATGGTTATGGTCGACTCTCTCTCTCTCTTACTCCACGTGTGTGGTTTCTCATACTCTTATTGTATAAATCATACATCACCAGTCTACAAAAGAGCATCACAGGTTTTTGGTTGGTAGTGCTCTTTAGAAAAAGATATATGTGGCCTTGCCCTGCTTTAATCAATTTTTATTTTCGAAACTCAGTTTCATGCACAATAATCTTGTTACTACTTTTTTTTATAAATTACTTTTCACCATATGTTATTTTTTGCAGAGTTTTCAGAAGCATTGCAGGAAATGGGTACTTGTCTGCTTGAAAAAACTGCATTAACTGATGATGAAGAAAGTGGTGAGTGCATCTGCATTTCTTTCCTTCCCAGTCATGTGGTGCATAATTAAAGGTACCAGTCTAATTTGAGTAAATCACTCAGTCATCACCAATGAACCATTCTGAAATTGCTATTTTCCTAGAAAAACTGAACATCTATATAATCTTCATAACCTAATATTCATGTAGGCAAATGATGTTACCGACCTAGCTGTATTTATTTGAACTTAGTAAACTTGATGGTTTAATAGAGACATAGGTCTTTGCAATTTACTCCAGGTCTGTTGCTTCCATCTGTACTATTAAATAAAGTCAAGTCTTTGTGACCAACCTTCGCCTCTTAATCTGAATATTTCAACTCTATCATGTGCAATCACATGAGATGAAGCTTGCTAGGAGAGGAGGGGGAGGGGGGATGTTTTGGGGAACCCAACATGGCGATATCAACTCCCGATGAATTTTATTCTGTATCTCAATAGTATATTTTCATATGTAAAGGAAAATATTATGCCCATCTTCCAAAGAACTACCATTTCCTCTCATTCTTTTTCTTTGATCATAGGATTCTATTTTCTTTTTCATGCACATTGCACATGCTCAATGCTGGTAACCATAACAATGACCATCCAGCCTTGTCCCATCAATTTGTGGTCAGCGTTATTGGTTCTTATTTCCCAAGCAACTGCTATTTATGACCAACTTTTTTTTACAGAAATAGGGCCACATCTGACTTTTTTAAAGTTTTCCACATGTTTCTCCAAACCTCCATCCATGTTACCTTAGATCTTCTCTTTTCTTTTCCACATCCTTCAACAAATTATAATACCCCTCTTTATTGGAGCCACTTTAGCTCTTTATTCCTGTACCATCTCAATCATTTCTCCACTCCTCTAATATATTCATTTATCACTCTGTTTTTTCTAGTTTTACCATTCATTTGTCTCGGCATCCTTATTATTTCTACACGCGGTCTGTGCTTTTAGACCGTCTTTATTGATGATCATTCTGAGTCATGCAACATTGCAGGTCTTGTTTTGTTTTTTTGTTCCATAAAATGCCCCTTTAAGTCCACCTATATGCATTGATCGTGTAATGCCCCATAGGCACCTTTCTAAAAATCTTTATCTATTACACATGACTTCATTTATCTCCTTTTCTGCATTTAATCTTATTTTTCTCCCATCAATCAACACCATATCATTTGCAAATAACACACTATGTTTTGTCTTCCTCAATATTGGTAGTGAGATCATTCATAATTAGTGGAAAAAGGTATGGTCAAGACTCAAGACCATCAAATCCCTAAATTTAGACCTTCCATAAGGCTTGAAGAGGCCTTTTCTACTTCAGGAAGAAGCTATGCAATTTATATATTATAATGCTGGAGAAGTACATAGCCATTAATTAAACTTGTATCATTTGTTAAAAATCCTTATGCACTTATCATTTGCATTTTGTTAATGCATGCAGGGCGTGTTTTATTACTGCTGGGGAAAGTGCAGTTTGAACTTCAGAAAGCCGTAGATAGCTATGTGAGTTTTAATTGATGTGCTCAGAACACATAATAATCTTAGTCCTTCCAACAATACTTTCACATCAGTAATGCAATAATTTTTATCTATTTCATTGTCAGCGTGTGCATATTATGCAGACCATTACAACCCCATCAGAGTCTCTTCTCAAGGAACTTCAAACTGTGGAGGTCTGCTCTATTTTACTTTTATAGTATCAAATAAATGGCTGATTGTGTCATTAGATTTTTGTGTTTTATGCTGGTAGATTAGTGGCTTTATTGTTTCTTAAGTATATTGCAGCAGTTTAGAAGATGCACGTGGACATTAGACTGGTCAAGATATGCCTTAATATGATTATTTGATTAAACCATTGAGTAGATATTAGGAAAATCCTTAACAAATACTTGGATTTTATATAATGAGTGCCTAGGGAAGTTAGTGCCATAATTCTATACAACTTAGTTATATATAAGTTAGTGGATTTCCTGTGCTGCCGTGGGCAATAAATATTAATATAATAAATCCTTTATTGATTTATTTCAGAAAATTTAGCATGCACTCAATGGAACCTGACATTGGTGGAGCTGTGGAGGTGTCCATATCTTTTTTGTAAGATTTGACCAATTGCGTCTTAATACTAAGAGTATGTGCAACATAAATTTGGAGCAAGAGTAGGGAAGCAATCAAGATCTGCCGAACCGGTCCGTACCGAACTGGTACCGGATCAGCGTGGAATCCGATACCGGTAGCTTATCATTGGATAATCGGTACGGAACCGGTACAGACTGATACAGGACTGGTATGGGATCAGCGTGGAATCCGGAACTGGTACGGAACCGGACCGGCACCGTACTGGTCCGGGCTGCCACCGGTACGCCGACCGGTACCGGTATGGCGGACCTTCAAATCAATAATTACAAAAATAAAATTAGGAAGTAGGTGTGTGTAGAAAGTGTTTATTAAGAATTCTATACAAGATATATAAATTAACTCAAAACAACTGTTTTGGCGGTTATATTTTTTTGAGATACATGAAATTTAGGAATAAAAATGTTTGAAAAATATGTACCAACTCATCAAGCTTAAACTTAGTTGAAATATGGCATTAAAGGTAGATGCTTGGTGAAAAGTTTTGCACAAGCATTGAAAACCAAATATAGCTTCTAATATAGAAAATTCTAACCCATATTGTTGGAGGTTTGGTTAAGGCTCAAGACAAACAAAGTGCCAGTTCTGGGCCTCATGCTAGTCAAGGTAAGGCTTCTTGAAAGAGGCATCCAAAAGGCTCATAAGGCATACGCCCTGCTTAGCCCTAATATGCCTTCAAGAGATGATTTATTGGCTGATTTGATGAAGGAGAGGCCTTTGGGTCTTAAGAGGAAATTGAAAAAGGAAAAAACATTCCATTAAGAAAAGAGGGAGGAGGGGAGAAAACATGGTGACTTTATGGTTTTTGTAAGGCAGTCATCATTAGTTTTGACTGTTAAGTCCTCTAATCATTATTTCTTTGATCTATTAGATGTAGGGACTTCATTAGTTTATCTCTTGTAATATGGGGCTCATCACCTCTTTTCCCCTGTTTCTAGCAGCTTAGAGAAGAAAAGAAGATGAAGAAGAGGAGTGCAAAAGGAGAATGAGAGAGAGAGATTTTGTGAACCTCTTGTAGCCTTGTTCCTAGAGTCTCTCTCCATTTGTCAATGCATGATAAAAGGGGAAGTGCTGATAGGGACATTATATGTGCATGCGTGCATATATACATGCATATGTGTGCGCATTTATATGTATCTTGCACCTTACTTCACTACTATGTGCCCCTTGCTTTGCGCCTTTTGCCTAAGCTCTAGGAGACCTTGTTGCCTTGCTCTTTGTCTTAAGCCTTTAACATCTTTGATCTCAGCTACTACAAATTGAATGTTGAATGAGGCTTTACTGGTTTACCCATTTTTGCATTGCTACTATTATATGATTGTCACCGACTTGCTCATCTAGATATTGGATACCACACACTTTTTTTTTTGGTTTGTTTTGTTTCAGGGGATATGGGGTTTGTAGAGTTTGAATCCTTGGAGGCAAGGACTAGGCCTACTAAACAAATAGTTGGTGGTGCAAAATTTTTCAACCTTAATACTTCATGTATTTCCACCCACATATAGAATGAAATAGACATTTGGATTTGTTATAATTTTCTATGAAACAGCAAATACAAATATTTTATAATGCCCTCTCTGTTCACTTCCATCGTGGTGTTGGGCTTGTTTTTTAAGGCAAGTCATCCCTAGTCACTTGTTGATTGAGTCATCAATCAAAGATCCCAAATCCATGTTGAGAGAGGCCCATTGAAGTTTGGAGGTTATCGATTGCTCAAAGAGCAATGGCCTGACCCATATTGTGCTACTTCTATAGTCATTAGGATGACCTATATGCATGTTTAAACAGAGGAAACAGGAAGCAATACAAACCATTAGTACAACTGGACAAGGAAATGAGCTTCACAAACTTGCTTTGTGCAACAAGGTACTTATGCCATTGTAGTTTTGCTATTTGGATGAAAAGTACTCCATCATGACTCAAGTCTTCAAGGTATGTCTTCCAAATAAAATCTAAACTTCAGCTTATAGCCAGCAATTTGGCTTTGCTTCCAAAATGGTTCTCTCTCATTGGCCAACTTTGAATAGCCACTACTATTAGCAATATGCTGATCTTGGGTCATTTGGCTCAAGATCTCTCCGGCGAACCTTCTGAGGTAGTAGTATGAACATGCGTGCTAATGCCTACCAGAAAGCTCAATCCTCTTAATGGGATATAAATGATTCCAAATCGAATGAATAGATTGTGTTATAAAGATTTTTTCTGAGTTGGTTGGGTAGGCAAGGACAGATGTTGATATTCATTGATGCCTTATCATTGTTGTTTTTCAGCATAAGGTCATCCATGTCTTCAAAATAACCAGCACAAGTAATGGACACTGGTGATAATGTTGCTTTGGGTGAGACTGGTCAACCTTCTTTAAAATTTCGTGAGCCTTTCAACATGAATTTGGAATGTCTAATTGACAATTGGATCAGTTTAGCTTATGGAAAACAATTTTTTGTTTGAAAGTTGTTTCTAAGTGGCACCATCCATGTATGTCTTCGAGAAGTTAACTTGCGGATAATATCAAATTTAATCGAGGAGTGGTTATAAAAACTATGTTTTGGATTGCCATTTTGGATAGATTTTATATGTAACTTTTGTGTGTGTGGGTATTTTGTATTTTAAGAGATCTGCTGATGTAGTTTATGTTTGAAATAGGTTTAACTTTACGTTATATTTAGCATTACTTTCACTTTTCCTATTTTTAGAAATAGAAAAATTCTATTTCTCCTTTTTTATTCTAAAAAAAAAGTTTAGTATAGTCAATTATTTTTATTTTTGTAAACAGTGAAACGAAAAAAGTACTAAAAAACCAGCCCCTCTTCCAATGACAAACCTCAGTAAGCTCTGCTGCCTTTTGCAGTCACCTCCTTTGCCTCAGTTGTTGGTGGTAGTGGTGGATGGGAGCAAGCAAACCATCATGAGTGGAGGTTAGGGTTTTGAAACAAGGAGTAGTTTGGAGTTCAAGTGAGGGAGGGTGGAGGGGATAGACGAGTGGGTATAGTTGTAGATGGTGGTAGTGGAGGCAATGATGACACTACTGGTAGTGATAGAGAGTATTGCATGGATCCAAATGGTATGGAGAAAGGGTTTTGAGTTCCAGGTTGTTGAAGAGGATGGGAAGAGGGGAAGGAGAGAGGACAGAGTGAAGGTAGTAATGGTGGTGGATGTATCAGCTACAATGGTGGTAATAGAGAGGAGGGCAGCAATCCGAATGTTATAGATAAAGGAATCGGTTTTAAGGGTTGGCTAAGAAGGAGGGGGGGGGGGGGGTTGAGGGTGGAGAATAGAGAGGGAAAGATAAAGGTGGCAGTGGTTGTGGTGGTGACCATGGTAAGTTAGCGGCGGTGATAGTACTAGAGAGTATGAGTGCGGGTATTTGGGTAGTGTGGAGAAGGGATCGGGGAGTTGGAGGAAGGGGGGCAGTTTTGCTAAAAGAACCTAAGATCCTTGTTTTATAAAAATGTGAAAGCAATACTTTCTTTCTTTTTTAAGAAATTTTGACAATAATTTTAAAATATAAAATAAAATACTGGTAAGAAACATGTTTTTTTTTTTTTATCTTGGTTTTTGTGTTTGTTTAAGAGACAGAACATAGGAAAATGTGATGACAAACATGCCCACAGTTGTTTACATTGTTTTGGGTTTTACTTTCAGTAATTTTGCTGTTTTTCTAGAAGAAGCTCAGTTTTTTAATTTTTCTTGTGATTTTTTTATTTAAGTTGGGTTTGTTTTCCTAGGGTATTTTTTAGCTCAGTTTTGAATAGGTTGATGCTTGCAAGTCCCATTGAGGTCTAGGATGGGCTGGACAAGGTTTCAAGTTATTAGGATTTCTTTGGATCGATTTTGATGGCTTTCTATGTTGGGTTCCATATAGATATGAAATTTGCTATTTTTAGAAAGTTTAAGAGTATTTGCTTCTTTTATTACTCTTTTCTTCGACCAATCTTAGACTCCTAGTTAATTAAGGAATCCCATTTTGTAATTGTGTTATGGCTCCAGCTATAAAAGGAGGAGATTATACAGTGTAAAAATTAAGTTTTTTGTAACAAATACCGAATAGATTATAACACTTCTCCTATCTATTAAGCATTTTGAGCATTGTAGCTCTTCTATCTTCTTTCCTCTACCTAGTTTTCTCTTGGCTCTCCGTTCTTCTACCTATCATACTCTCTTTCTCCAATTTTACCCCCCCTCCCCGTGCAAAAAAAAAAAAAAAAAGAAAAATCTTTCGCTTGTTTTGTTAGTTTGAGGTGTGAAATGAGTTCAAATTAGATCCAAAAATTATCTTGGCAATTTAACCTAGGTTCTATAGTTCCGCATGCTAAATGATCGAGCAGTCCAGTGCACGAGGCTCCTGCTATTGTGGGGTCTTTGGGAGGGGGGGGGGTGGTCAAATGTACATATCCATATCTTCGCATGTGGGGAGGTTGTTTCGCATTTTTAACTTGTGCCCTCCAGGTTAGAATGGAGTTAACTTACCATTTAGTGGAGGCTTACCCTAAAAGAATGGTGTCTTAATGCATGAGGTTCCCATTATTGTAGAGTTTAGGGAGGTTAGATGTATGCAGCCTTATTCCTACATGTGGAGAGGTTGTTTTCGTGTTTCAAACACTTAACACCTAGGTCACAATAGAGCAACCTTACCATTGCACCAAGGCTCACCTTCTGCGTGCAAATTGAATATGTAACCAAATTCTTGAATAAGTTATTTGGCAAGTCTATTCAAATCAGGAATACTCTAAATTGTTGTAGTTCATACTTCTTAATCAGATATGACATGTATTAAGGACTAAGATTAAAATAAAGGATAATGTTGCTCTAAAGGTGATCAACGAGCTTGTTCTCTTGGCTAACCAAAATTTCTCTTTTTCTTGTCAATTCTTTTTTGATTAATTATTTTTTAATTGCAAATGATGTCATTTGTTATCTTTGATGAATTCAATAATTTATAATTATTAGAGTGCATATCTTGATAGCGAGTTTCATTGAAAAAAAACAAATAAGATATTTTTCAAGCACCCCTTGCTTTTACGACCTTCATAATGTATATGTTGCTGCTCATCATCTAATTTCAAGCTAATTTGCGAATGGCATGGCGTCGGCCTGTAATAGACTAAGAAGTACCTTGGATATGTTTCTCAATTTTTCATTATATTAGTATCAAGCTTTCTGCTAGTATGCTCATTGAGGTTGAAGGCTTAGTTCCTAGCAAGTTGAATGATCATGATTTGCATGATCGAAATTTCAATGACACCAACTATCTATACTGATGCTTTTCCAATGTAGACAATTGTCTTCTTATGGGGTGATTGTGTCTCTGGCAAATTTGTGTTTCGTGATGCTTTTAGTAACACATGCATTTATGCATTGCAAAGCAAATTCATAATACAACTTCATAAGAAGAAAACATGGTTCCATTTTGTACCAATGCAGCGATAATCTTTGCATGAAGAATGTGTTAATTGCTTCAAAGTCATAATGTTGGAGAAAAGTTGTATGGACTTGGAATTTTGACAAGTTGAGCTTGACTAAGCTAGACCCCCCTTAAGCTTTGAACTTGAGCTGCTCATGAACAGCTCGTTTGTGATATCTAGTGAGAGCCTAAGATCCCTCAGTGCTTTCATATATAATTCAAACTAATTATTGTCGTTATATTTCAGTGTTGTAGTTGAAATATGTACTTGTAGATGTAAATTATATCACCTTAGTAATTATAATATAGAAATAGTTTTTTCATTAATAGTAATTAAAACTATGTTATATATTGTTTATTTATTTATTCATTCCTATTTCAATTTTAGTCAAGCCAAGCTCTAGTTTGGCTTATTTACTGATCAAGCAAGCAAATTGAGCTGATTTCAAGCTCAACATGAGCTGCTTTCAAGCTCAACATGAACTGCTCACAAACAGCTTGCTTGTTGGACAGCCCTATTATTAACTCTTCCTTGGAGCATGCTAAATGCTTAATGTTCCCATCATTTGTCTGCAATCTGCAGCTAAAGCTAGGTGGATAGGTTTAGGATGTAAAGCCTGTTTATATGGTATAGTGATTTCTCTCTCTTGCTCTCAAGAAATAAGCGAACTGTTTGGCAGCATCGCCCTCCTCTCCCTCCTCTCTTCTTCCAAATCTTACTTTTCACATGCAAATCCTAGAGGAACTGCAGCAGTTTTAATTACTGGTTGGTTATTTTTTTTGGCTAAATTACTGGTTGGTTATTGAAGGAGGCTGACAGTCTTTAGCTTAAAATTTTTCTACTTTATTTTTAGCATATATATTTGTAGAAAAATCAGATGAGCATCGTATCCAAGGTCTATGATTCCAACATATCTAAACCAAAACCATATCTACTTTTCATTCTTCTATTAATGAAGTCAAAGGTTAGGATTATGAGGCATAATTTTTATTGCGATGATTCATTCAAGCCCCTATCCAATTACTCGGAGTGTCAATGGAGGATGTTGAAACATGAAAATTATCATATGGTCCAAGTTTGTTGCTGTTTTAGGTGTCTGTTTGTTTATTTAAAGTCATAGTCCATTCCATAGGTTGCTTAGCCTTGATGTAACTTGGGCTTTGAGTTACTTGGCCTTCCTGTTGCTTGGATCCTAAGTCACCTTTTTTTAATGTATTCGGTTATTTGTTTCTTAAGTTTGGGTAGGCTATGCATATTGAGCTTATGGGATAGCCAAAGGGAGGCTTGAGATCATGTAATTTATGTGTTTGTGTCGTTAAGAAACAAAGTTGTTTCTTTCCTTTTATCCCTCCTCGCTCTCCTAGTCCTCTCTCCTGTCTCCCTTTCACTCTCTCCTCTCTCTCTATTGTCTTGTTTTCTCTGCTCTTTTCTTCTCTTTCCTCTCTATTTCCATGATAACAAGGGCATCCCCTAAGTTGTCCTGCATTAGTTTGGTATCAGAGCTAAAAGATCCTACCTTGTTCTTCCATTCTTTTCCTTCATCTTCTTTCTATTGCCTTTTTGTTTCCTTTTTTGTTTCCTTTCCTCTCTATCATGTTATCAAATAAAGAGTTATCTTTCAAAGTCGTTGTTCTTCATTGACATGTTAAATACAATGAGAAAGTTTTCGAGCAAACGCATGCTGACTTGACATCCATCAATAGTGATCTAGCATCAATAAATCTCTATTTTGAAAGCAATTGCTGCAGCTTTAGGCATTTGATCTGTAGCAATTCCATCATCACAAGCATGCATGCTTCAAGTTTCAAAGCAAATCTTTTTGGCGCAAGAAGCCAACATTGAGTTTCATGTGGAGCCTGCAATTGAAGCTTTATCATGTGAAAAGCCACCAATCCAAGATCCATCATGCAAAGATGCCGCTGTCAAATATTAGTTGATGATCCATCAGATGTCTCAAATGTGGTAGATCCAAGACCAGGATTAAGCAATATGAACATCCATTCCTTGTTGATTTTTTAGATCCATCAGCAATCAGCATCAAATGGAGGATCCATAGCTTCCTATGATCCTATCATTAATTGAAGGACACAAAACAACCAACTGATGGAGTGTTCATAACAAAGTTTTGTAAGTTGTCTACATCATCAAATCTTGAAGATTCACAGGTCAATCAAGCATCAAAGCAACATGAAGGACTCGAGGACAAGATTTGTGTAGCAGAAGTGTATGATGAGGTAACTTGGGCCTTAAGTTACTGGGCATTCAAGTCAATTGGGCCATGTCACCTTTTTTTTTTAAAGTATTGGGTTACTTGCTTCATAAGTTAGGGTAAGCTATATACATGGAGTGTAGGGGATTAGCTAAATGGAGGCTTGAATTGTGACTTTGTGAGTTTGTTTTGTGTTGAACAGAGTGGTTTCTTTCATCTTATCCCTCTCTTTATCTCTCTCTCTCCTATCACTTTCTCTTGTTTCCCTCTTATTCTCTTTTATTTCTCTATATTGTCTTCTTTTCTCTACTCTTCTCTACTCTCTCTTCTGTCTATTTCCATGATTTTCCTTTTGCGTCAGGCCCATCTATGCATAACAAGGTAACCCCCAAATTGTCCTGCATCATCTATAGGTAATCTTGGCTCCTCATTAATCCAGAATACAGCAATCATTGGATTTGATTTCTACCTGTACTTTTTAATTCTCAAATGGATGTTAGAACTGAATTTTTTTTCCAGGTCTAAAATAACATCCCAACCCCCGTGCAGGGAAGGGGTTAAGAGCCTAAACTCTAAACTCTATTGCCCTCAGGTAGTGTTGTACGGACACAAGCCCACATGCATAACACAGCAGGAGAAAAAGGAGATTTCGGGATACAAAATAAATATTATATTGTATAACAGAAAACATTAAATGACATTGTTTATTAAGGTCCTTCCAGTATGCATGTTTCTTGTCCTTCTTAATGGCTTAAGAATTTTAGAAAAAAATGACATTTTGCTAGGTTATTCTAATACCTATATTTTTGGTCAATCTTTAAGAATAGACAAAAGCACACTATTTACATTATTATAGTGGGCCAAACTCATTGATTAAGAGTTAAACTCTCTACCAATTTTTAGAAGTTGCAACTAAAATAATTGGTAAATATCGTAGTGTGTAATGCTTATCTGATTTAGATAGATACCCAACATGTATCTGGGAGATGGATGTGAGTGTCCATGTGACATAGACTTCAAGAAGTAACCCTTTCCTTTGTTTATGTAGGTAGAGAAAAACTATGCTTATATGATCATGTTCAATGAGTTCCTTTTGACCTGAAATTCATAAAGGAGATTTATTTTATTGCATAAACCTAGAGCTTTACCATCATATTCCTGCAAAAAAACAGATTTAGCAAACAATTAACACCTCTTAGAAGAAGAGCCCATAAAATGTCTCCTTTGTTATTGACATCCTGTTACCCACCAAGTTCTTATTGAAACTTCTGTTTTCCTTTTTTCTCCTCTATGTGTCATATATAATCATCAGTTACTGTTAGCAAGGTGTCTTTCTCCATCCATACAGATCCTCACAGATCTCTGAGTTTAAGTACACTAGATTTTTCTTTTGATATGACTATTTTGTCTCTACATTTCTATTAATACTCAAGTCACCTGTGTGATTAGTTCTGACATATTTAAATATCTGCTATAGTTTAAAATTCATGTTTGCTTGCTTCTGTTCAAGAAGGCATAATAACCTTTTAATGAGACTATTTGCCAGTGCAGGAGATGAAACGCCAGTGTGATGATAAAAGGTATGAAATTGACACAATTCACCCTTTGTTAATAGAGAGGATGCCATTTAATTTGGTATATCTTTTGCAGAGATTTGTATAAATTTATGCTGGCGGCACAAAGAGAAAAAGGAAGGTCAAAAATTGCCAAGGGTGAAAGTATTTCTCCACAGCAGTTGCAAGCAGCCCAAGAAGATTATCAGGAGGAGGCAACTCTTTTTGTATTTCGCTTAAAATCATTAAAGCAAGGGCAGTCCCGAAGTCTTTTGACACAGGCTGCTCGGCACCATGCTGCACAGGTGGTTTCTACTTTCAAATGCTGAAAATGTCTCTTGCCTGATGGGGAACTGATGTAGCATTTTTCCTGCTTTGTGGTTTGAATCAGTTAAATTTCTTTAGGAAAGGAGTTAAGTCTCTTGAGGTTGTTGAGCCACATGTCAAAGCAGTAGCTGAACAACAGCATATTGATTATCAGTTCAGTGGACTTGAGGATTACACAGATGATGATGAGGATGATAATAGTTATGATGGCAATGATGATGGGGAGTTGAGTTCTGACTATGGCCAAAATGACCATGGTCAAGATCATGTTTCTGTATCTAGAAACTCGATGGAGGTAAGAAGATACCTGGTTAATCTGGGGTCTGATCTAGTTATCATGTCAATATAAGTATCTGTTTTATTAGTGTTTATTTCTCATTTCAGTTTAGTTCAAACCCTGCATGACTGACTTGAGATAGCATAGACAGTTTTTGCTTAGATATGTGTGTGTGTGTGTGTGTCTGTACACAATATATGGATTTCTTTTTGGAGGGCATCAGAGAGAGTCCAATTCGTATTAGTGCAAGATATTTGATAAATTATGTACATTTATAACTCACACCATTAATCATGTTTACAACTTGTTATTTGCCTTAAAACCAATTAGATGTTTTGGACATATGCTACTTATATGTCACATGGACTCAAAATGGATTATACCAATAAAATTAGTGTATCAAGATGCATGATAAGCCATATAAATGAATAACCCACACCATAAGTCATGACCTACACATCTTAATCGACATGGACCACAGTCCAATGAAAACAGTAAATTAAATTACAATTTTTACTGTTAATTGTACAACCCAAAATATTTATATCTTTTATTGTTTCATATTTGAAATTGGCTAGTTCATGATTCGGAAAGTAGATTATCAATTTAGATGTCCTTATTTGGTATTTTGCACTAATGGAATTTGGGTTAAATCCTACCTGCTAGACTTATTGTTCAACACTTCAACTCATTTTGTATTGCCTGGAAGTAAACAAGAAACAGAATTCATTACCTGAAACATGCACCATGAAAGAAAATTGCTTTAGCTAGGTATAATTTTAATGTACTGGGGCAGCATGTAATACAACACAACTGGTAGCAGTAACACCTCCCAAAATATTCAATATGAGATGATGTACTGTTTGAGCTACTTAACATGAGCATAAATCCAAACTAATGTTTTTTGCTTCTTCTTTCATTCAGGATCTTTTTCTTGGAGAAAAGAAATGTTTGATTTGATCCATCCATGTTTCTTTGCCTATCTTTTACATTCTCATCATGTTGCAGTCCACAATTGTGTTGATGCAAAATAAGATTGCATGGCATACAATCTCAGTTGGTATTTTCTCCTCATGCCTAATGAAGAAGCAATTTAAAAATGAGTGCATGATCTTATGTATCAGTCAAGTTAATAATGGTTGGGCAGTAAAGAGGGAATATCAGCATAAGACAGGCATAGCTGAGATAATTCTAATTGGTTATTTGAGGTAAATTTGGGTGGTGTTAAGTTGCAAATAAGTTTCACAAGCTGGTTAGTACCAACAATAGTTTATAAAGCAAGGGAAATAATTGGAGAATATTTGTTTTATACAAGGTCTGCCGTACCGGTCCGTACCGGCCGGTATGGATCGGTACGGACCGGTTCGGCCTGGGACCGGTGCCGGATCAGCGTAGAATCCGGTACCGGGAGCTTATCGTTGGAGAATCGGTACGGGACCGGTAGGGGACCAGTATGTGGAACCCCAAAATCTGGCCATTCAACGGGACCGGTACCATACCAGTCTAGGCCGCCACCGGTACGCCGACCGGTACTGGTATGGCGGATCTTGGTTTTATATGTAGTGTAGGCTGGAATTGCTGCCCTGGTGGATAGTGCCCCTTTTGTCTAACAGGTTTTTGTCAGCATAAGACATGCATAATGAGTTAATTATAATATGTTACTTTGTGGTAAATCTGGGTGGCGTTGAGTTGCAAAAATAAGTTAAGCTTGTTAATAGCAACCATATTAATAAAGTGAGAAAAATTATTTAAGATTATTTGTTTTATATGTAGCGTTGGGCGGAATTGTTGCCCTGCTGGAGAGTGCACCTTTAGTCTAACAGGATTTTGAAAGATGTGGGAAATACTACACGAGACTTTGTATGGAGGTAGAGAGAACTCCTCTCACTTCATATGACTTGGCCTTCGTTAAACAATCTAATGTATCTGGGCATGACTAATCGTATAAATCTTATACTTTTTTCTCATTAAATGAGGATAATTAATACCCCATTGCATTATAATAAAATGGGGGAATAAGTAGATATATTATATAGAACTTGCTCCAGAGTTTTTTTGACTGAAGCTATTGAATGCTAATTTGCTCTCGAGCAGTTGAAACTTGATTTTGGTAAGAGCATAACTTGAGTCATTTTCAAGAGAATCTAAACTTACTGGTGAGGACAGAAACTAGACTTATGCTCTTATCTATTTGGTCAAAGGAATTACTAGTAGGCTAACGAGTGTACTCAATAAACTTTCATTTCTTGGTCTTAGAGAGGAAAAATAGCTAATTTAGGCCTATAGGTCCCAGGAACAACATGGCTGGAGATAATTAGGGTTGAAAATTAACTGAAAAGGTCTGCCTATATCACTTGGTATGCAAAGATGATTACACATGAGAAGAGAAAAGGAAAACGAGTGTAATCAAGGTACTAAAGCTGTTCCCTAGTAAATAGGAGACTCCTATGTGAGCTGTTTTCCTTATTATTGTTCTATGATATGTCCTTAAAGTGGTTACAAAATTTATATGAAGTGTCAATAACTTGTATATTAGACATTTGACCTTTTCTAAGTAGGATATGTCACTGCCAAATTAAATTTAGTTACACGTACTTTATCCCATCTACTATCCATCGGATGCCTTCTTTTTTTCCCCTCTTTTCTGGGTGAAAAACAAAGACCTACAAGGGGTATAATGATGTCTAGGTCATATAGCCTTAGAGTCCATAATTGGCTCCCAATTTCTCACTTCTAAGTTTTTAATAAAATTCTGGTTATATTTCTCAATTGATGGCACAGCACTATTCTGGAAAATGGCCCTGTGCTTTTAATTAGGTATGTTCGTGTTGTTACTATCATAGATATTTTATTTGATATGTCCATGTTATCATTTTTATCTATTTCTACACTTTTTGAATGTTTTAAATATTATAATCTCCAAGAACTCCTTTCTTATTACGGGTTGGTGCTTGATTAATGGATGATGCATTTGTTCACACTTATCACTCTCATTTCATAGAACCTAATGCTATTGTTTTTCATTGACATTCAGTTAGAACAACTGGATCAAACGAATGCCCCAGCATCAACTACTGAAACTGCACAGGTGACGCTTCGTAGATCCTTTAAATGCAATGTGGATTGGTCCTTATGATTCTTGTCAGCACTGATTGTCATATGTTTATACCCTAAAATCCAGCTAGCATGGCCCTTTTTAACAAACCACCACCTTCTAATAGGAGTTCTAGTAGTCTTCTTGGTATAAAGCATCTGATATTAAATTTCATTTTCGTCATATGTTTTTGAATTTCCCCCTGGTGGTATGGTCTATCTAAACACGTTGCTGTTTAATTGTAAGAAGCTGATTTGATATATCTATTACACCAAGTAAAATGCCATTTGTGCGTAAAAAGAAACTTAATTCTCAGTTTCATTTAATCTCATTTTTACTCAGAAGTAATCTCAAACAAGTTGAAAAGTGAAGTTGTAATTGTATACTTTTGACATCTAAATATGTAATTTGGGTTGGCAATTTGGACGGGTCAAGTTGAGTTTGGTTTCGGTCGAACTTTTGTTGCTTTAGAAGAGCTTAACTCAAACAAACTTGGGTTTGATAGTATTGAAATGTTTTGGTACTGGTTACTGTAGCAGTCTTGACCAGTACAACATGCTACTGAATCGTATCATACCAACACTTGGTACGATAATGAGTGTCGGTCCGACACCAGTACAACATTTTTTGACTTTTTTTATTTTTTATTTTTAGGATTATTGTAATGTTTATGAATGTTTAAATTATAATGTTAAGGGTATGCTAATGTCATTTTGTATCATATTGGTTCGGACACACCATATGATTGCTTAATGGATTCAATTGTAATAATTAACATAGATAATGGATATTTTTGATCTTTAAAATACATATATCATTATTGATTTAAATTACAAAATATGCACCGACATTTAGTTCCTCATAGAGTGTTTGCCACACATCGACATCAGGATCTCGTTCAAAGTTAGGTCCTAGGATTTGACTCCAATCTAGATATTGTGCTCGCTCTTCCATTCTGTAATCTGTGCCTCTTGGATAGGCACCCTAATAATCATTTATTTAATATTGGGTTAGCTATCCAATTTTAAGGAAAAATCAAGGCATCAAAATTTGGCCTATAATTTGGCCTAAAATTTGCTTGTCACAACCACCTGCGCACCAAAACTAGAGGAACCCTCTCTAAAAGCTTGTCTATGAAGCGTGCATAACATATTATATTATATATCTGCTTGAATTAACAAAACAATATTCCCAAGTTGCATTAAAATTGACTTACCTCCTCTAGACATTTGGCAACAATTACTGGATTAGGCTTCATCCTATACATGACATTACACAGGGCAATCATCAGTTCCTTATCTAGGGAAGCACTATGTTGGACTTTTGCATTGAGGTAGTAGCAAGGTCCACCTTGCAGTACTGGAGTTGGTATCGATCGGCCGACGGTAAGGTTTGGTACGCCCCTATGTCATTCCGTGCTAGGCTTGTATTGACACAACAGAGAGGGCAAGGGAGTGGGAGAGGGAGAACGGGAGAGAAAAAGAGAGGGGGAGGAAAGGAGAGGGAGAGGGAGGGATGGCCGCCGAAGGCCTTCGGAGGGCGCCGAAGGTTCCTCGAAGTGTCGGAGCAAGGGCTCCACCCTCCGGATCCCTATTTCGTTCCGTCGAAGCTCATTTTTTTATTTTAAAAATTTTAAGTGAAGTCGACAAGGGGTTTGCCGACTTCATTTAAAATTTTTAAAATAAAAAAAGGCCCAAATTTTACGTGAAGTCGGCAAATTCTTGTTGTCTTCACTTAAAATTTTTCAAATAAAAAAGGGATCCCCGATGGACTCCTATTTCGAACAATTAGGGGTTCGGATGGCGGAGCCCTTGCTCCGGCCCTTTGGGTCCCCTCCGACGCTCTTCGGAGGCCTCCGACGGACCTCCCTCCCTCTCCCTCTCTCTGTTTTCCTCTCTTTTCTTCTCCCTCTCCCATCTGCCGGTTTACCGTTTTGAATGCCGGAACCGTCCCGTTCCTCTGCCGGCATGGCTCGGTACATTCCGAACCGAGCGGTTCGGAACGGTTCTACATTTCTTGGGTAGTAGGCTCCCACGACATATAATTGATTTAATTAACAAACAAATGATTGAACAGTTATATTTTACGATAATAAACAAATATTAAGGATTACGCTTGGATTACCTACTAGATGCAACTTCTTGGCCACTTGGTAATCTGACCTCTATTCAACAATATACTCATCAGCATATTTCGATTTGCCTGCTTGATCTCGGCCTTGACATTGATTATCATATGGTATAAGGAGCTCATATGAGGGTATCTCTCACTATCCATGGCCTTAAACACTCGATATAGTGGTGTGTGCCTTAACACTCGATATAGTGGTGTGTGCCTTAACTATTCTCTGAGTCGGCTTCCAAAATTGCTGGCTTGTCATTAAGCCCTATATATGGCACCCTTTCATGCCACTACAGGCATATCTACTCTCTACCACTCGATACTCGCAAACATTTGATACAAGCCTGTTGTTTTCTCAAAGTGCATCGCGAAGTAGGCGACTGCTAGCCTCAATATCTCACCCCCGATATGCTTCATCGTCAAAACCAAAACCTATGTGCAATTTATATGAATTTTATAATAGTTTAGGCTGTCTTTAGCACCTGCTTTAGCTTGCGGATCTTGCCAATATCTATTAGCATCGGGTCGATGCAATGTGTAGCACATAAGGTCCAGAAAATGACCTCCTGATCATCAGAATATGTATTATGGTCCATTATCAGTAATCACTTGTAAGACATGCTGCTTGCCTATCTAATCAATTACCTGCTCCATGTCGAGGATATACTAGGCATCGTGCGCCTTCTCAAAAGTATCAACTAACTTATGAAAGAATGTTTTCTTATCACAATATGTCAAGAAAAATTCATAATGTTTCTTGCCGGGCCTTGTCCAACCATTACATATCAATGTCGCACCATCTCTGCATGTCCTTTTCCTTATCATTAACCAGTATAGAATCCTCCGTTGCTTTAGGTCCTTTATCGACAACTCTCACTGACTGGCTCCTCGTGTAGTCTGGATTTATTCTAGCAGACTCGGAACCAAAATCCCCCTCGTACTGTGAGGGGGGCCTTAATCGCCCCAACCTAAGCAGTTTCGCTCGGTTAAGACTGGTTTTGGGCCTTGGGGCCCTTTATTGACCCGAACAACTGAACCGACCGGTGCGATGTCAGTCTGGATTGGTTCAGCGATCCTTCATTGAGAAGATACAGACCGATATCCCTTGGCTTTAAGTACCTACCTATACCAACAAATATTGGGCATACGAACTAGGTACGATGTTGGTACCATATAGGGGCTCAATGCCCCCGTTATTGACACATGGTATAGATGTTGGGCTAAACTAGTGGTGTATCATGTGTCAATGTAGGGGAATATTGTGTTGTACCTTCTTGCTTGTCATGATGGAAACATGCATTTCTCTTGATAGACTTGATCTCGAGAGTTTGCTTAGTAAATAAAACTATAGAATAGGTGCATGATTTGCCTCGAGCATTATCTTGTTCTTGCGGGCTAGGGTGATATATGATTAGAGTAATTGCCCCTAAATTTTTTCCAACAAGATTCCTTTAATAGCTGAGCTTGTCTTCTGCCCTTCGCAAGGATAAAGGAAACTCTATATGAGCCTTAGTCATGGCAGATTGCAAAAATTTTCAGGTAAAATTTTTTTAAAATATCTCAGAGTTCTTTTCCTGTCCCAAGGTCTTTTTCTATATCAGCTTGTTTTACAATAACTTGGTTGCCTTGTCCTTCAATTATTCATGCTCTCACGAGGTTTATCTACAATCATTCAGTGTGCTTATTAATTTGCACTACTAGTGGCTTGGTTGGTTGATTTCCAAGGCCCTTTAAAGAGGGCATTTGTTGTCTCATGTTAAATCCTTGAGCTGAATTATAGTGAGTGGGAAAACTACCAGTTAGTCTTTGCAATGTACAATACGGAGCAGTGCTGAAAGCATGCCTTATAGGAAATATATTAGTTGGAAGGTTCACTAAATATCATCATCTGTATTTATTGTTCGTGCACAGCAGGAGGGGTAAGAGAATCATGGATGCTAGAATCTTAAACCAATTGTACATGACTGGGGACAAACATTGCCAACAGATTTGACCCTTCAGGTAGAAGACTATCAACCATCATGAGGTTACAGTTCAAGTGTTCGATTAGCAAACATTACTTCTAGTCAGAAATATAAAATTCCTCTAAGTAACATCATGACTGGTAAGAATTGCTGGTTCTAGAATCTTCTGGGTTCTCTCATGTTTTCTGTAATGTTGTCAAAGATCTGCACCACACTGACCCTGCAAGTCTCTCTCATTTCTCTAGTTTAGTGATTTTTTCGAAAAAAATGTATAAGTGTTAATTAAAGTATTCCATTATTGCCATTTCTCTTGTAAGAAAAAAAAATTAATAATAAAGGGCGTCCTAGTGCATGAGGCTCCCACCACTGTGGGATCTAGGTAGGGTTAGATGTTTGCAGCTTTACCCCTCCATACGGAGAGGCTGTTTCCACGTTTCCAACCCATGTCTTCTAGGTCACAGTGGAGTATCCTTACCATTGCACCAAGGTCCACACTCAAATTTTTTAATCATAATATTTAAAAATTTAGAGACTCCATACCATTATGTTTAGCTTATTGCTGTAATTTAGGTCTGTTATTACTTATTATTACATAAAAAAATCCAGCATTTTTCTTTCTCTTTTGAGATTTATACCCTATTTTTCTTTTGCAGGAAAATCTTGACTGGAGCCAAGCAGAAACTCCATTCAGCAGGGGACCTTGGTCTGTTAGCCTATCAGCACCACTTTTAGCTGATAAGAAGTTTGAACCATCTGAAAGGATAAAACAAATGCAGCCTTCATCAACAAGGAAGTTTAACACTTATGTTCTGCCCACACCAGTTGACGTGAAAACCTCAGATTTAACAGGCTCAGGTACTTCAGTTTCTGCACCTCGGCTGGAAAGAAAGGGTGGCTGGCCCACACAGCTGTGGCATTCGTCACCATTGCAGCCAAACATGCTTGTGAAAGAATTCAGAGATGATGAGCAGTCAAGCCCCACCAGATTGCCTAAAGCACATTCAGTAATTAAAGAAAGCAACACTAGTAGTGGCCCCATTAAAATGCCCCCTCCTTTGAGTGGGGGGTTCTCATTGCCACAGGTAAATCCAGTCAATGCTTTGGACTCTAAAAAGATAAAGAGACAAGCTTACTCCGGTCCATTGACAAGTAAAGCATGGTCTGGTAAGCCCGCAATTTTTGCAACCGATTCCACATCATCAGTGGATTATCATCCTGCAACTTCTGCAAAGCCAACACATATTCCCACATCTCAGCCATCTACATCTCAAAAACTGTCCTCTAGTGCCTCACCACCTCCTATACCATCACCAAAAATTAATGAACTTCATGAGCTTCCAAGACCTCCAAACAGTTCAGTGAAACCTACAAGACTGTCTGGTTTGATTGGACATTCAGCTCCTTTGGTATCCAAAGGTCAAGAGCTTCAGGCCACAATCAAATTGCCATTGATTGCATCACGCACAGCATCACCACTACCAACACCGCCTGGGGTTATGACTCGCAGTTTTTCTATACCCTCTAATAGTACAAGAACACCAACAACACCAATGCTAACAGTTGCCAAGATATTGGAGCCTCCTCAAAATGAAAGCAGAACTGCAGATGTATTTTCACCTCCTCTGACACCATTATCTTTGATGAATGTACAAACTGTGTCAACAATTTCAGAATCAGTAGATCAAGCCACAAAAACAAAAGGTAACTCAGAGATACTAAATAACAAATGCGATATTATGCAATCATTTTTAGTTATTTAGCTTGCTGATTACTTTGTTTAGCAGTGGTTCAACTAAAGTGACTGCTTGCTAAGTGCTGTATTATGATGTTTTTGTTACTATAAGCCCTGTAAACGGTTTGATAAAATATTTTTTTTTTTGATGGGCTTAATTTCTTTTATCTACTCTTGAAGTAGTTGGTTTTGAAGTTACTTTTTTGTATGTGGTTAATAATATAATAATGTAACAAATGACATACAGGCAACATTTGTAGATAGGAACTCATATTTAAAGCTTAGTGGTCCTTATCCCTGTTTCTTTTGTTTCTTCTTGGGTCATGTTAATACTTTGTAAGTTGTGTATTTTCCAATGGGCAATGCCAACAAGATCTGCAAGTGCTTTTGGTTGGGCATTATTCCTCCATTAAAGAGCCTAAGATGAAACAAGGTTTCTGAATCTTAAGAATTCCACAGAGAGCCACTTAATTGTAGAAGTTTCCTTTCCAAATGAAAAGGAAATTTTGGAGGCTTCAGCATAGTTGTGATGTTATGCCATAATATAAATTCTTCTATAATAAGGTGTTTATGTGTTTGAAAATATGATTGCAATTTGTCCAAAATATGCTTTCCTTGATTTGCTTGTTTTGTTATCATGGTTTTAATCAAGGTTTGTAGTCTCGGTTCTGGATCCTGTATTGGTGCCATATTGGGTCAGAGTCAGCATACTTACACTTGGTGCACCCTCCATACAGAGTGTCAGTTTGATACATGTATAGTATGGTATTGTCAAGTATGGGGAAAGTGCACGCTGGTACTGCAAACCTTGGTTTAAATAATGGATTTAAAATGTTGTTAGATAATGATGATGACAATTATTATTTCACTAAAATGTTCACAAAGTTCAACACCATTTTCACATTAAGAATTTTAAATGAAAGTATTTTTTTTATTTTAACATAGTATTCAATGTATTATTTTTTAACACAGAAAAAAGTATCTAATTTTATTATACTCATTTTTCTCAGTCATAAGCTGTTCAATACCTAATAGCAGCTATTGCCATTTGGAATCCTACTGTTAATCTTCCTCTCTATTATTTGAATTCTTGTATCCTAAAATCAAATGTTCTAGAAATTACCTAGTTATAGTTCAAGTGGTTCTATATGGATGTCTGATTTAGCTAGATCTGAAAAAATTCATGGTGAGACATATAAATCAAGAATCCACTTCATTGATTTTGATGGACACATCTGGAAGCACATATAGGTATTGACTAGTCCCTAAAATTGATCTCTAATAACTTAATATCTGAAATAAAGGTCCAGACATGAATTCCAGTAGCAAAAATTATTACTTCTATGTCAGTTGCAGAAAATCTGCATGAGTGGGAACCTTGTGTTTTGTTTCTTGAGTCTTAACTTGAATTTGAATAACAAGAAGTAGAAGAGAAGGATAAATAGATGGGAGGGAGGAGAAAACAATAGTTTATTTATTATCTATAACATTTTGTGCCATTCTTTTTCATCTTTCAAACCTTGAATGGACTCTAAACTATGATCTAACAACTTCCAAAGGAAAAATAGATAGGCAGAAGAATGCTAGGGACTTGTTTGGTTCGCGGAAAGAATTTTTTCTTCCAGAAATGTTTTTTTTGGAAAGCTGATGCCTGGGTATATGATGCCTGGGAAAGTGGTTTATGTATGTTTGGTGACCATGAGAAATTGCCGCATTCTAAAGTGGCTTATGTTTTGCTTGAGCATCTACTTTTTTGAAAAAGTTGTGCAAAATATCTGTTATGCCCCTAATAATAGGGAAAAAATCTTACCCCATTCGATCTAAGAGCTTAAGGGCACTTTTGGAAAAAAAAATCCAATTCCTAGCCCATGGGAAAGTGACATGAGTTTTTCTTTTTAACAAAATATGGGAATCTTATTTCCACAGGAAAGCTACTTTTTCATCTATCTTCTTTGAAAACTCCAACCAAACATGAGGCATTTCTCCATGTTTCTATTGACCATACTTTCCTTCTTTCTCTTTCCACTAACCAAACGAGTCTGGGACGTTTTAGCTAGTGAACACAATTGAAGCATCTTTTCCTTGTATTTTTTCTTTCTTCTTTCTACTCCTTTTTCCTTTTCTTTGTCACATGTCCTTCTGCTTTCTTTCTTCTCCTTCTCTCCCTTTGTTTGCTCCACTTTTCTGGGCCACAACATCTGCAAGCCTTGAGCTGCAAGATACTACCTCATGCCTTATGATAAAGGTTGGCAGCCCCATAATATTCTGCTGTGTCTTTAGCACTGCTTTGTATAAGTAGTAGTTATGGTTATCAAACAAACAAGCTGTTCATGCATGGCATGCTTTTGGCTTGAATTTCAGTTTGATGTTCGCTCATCCAACTACAGAACAAGCCAAGCTTGAGCCAGGATATCAAGCCTAAAATATAAACAAGCCAAACACAAACTTGGCTCAGTTCCCTTGTGTTTGGCTTGTTTAAGTTCAATTACATGTCTAAATAAGAAAACAAACAAATAAAATATATTATCAATAATTATTTTATTTATATATTTAAATAAACAAAATAAATATTTGGTGGATTTTATCATGACTGTTAGATCTTGATCTAAAAGCTGAAACACTCTTTAATTTAAATTAAATGGAGATCTCATGGCTGGAATTAAAGTCTGAAGGTCATGTAAAGACCCAGCCCTGACCATCACCACCTCAAAAATTCAATTAGACATGCTATCCTCTCTGTTTCCTTCACTTCCATCCAGATGAGTTCACACTCCTTCACTATACTCTAAAACTACTAGTGTGCTCATGCTTTCAACTTTTCACATGCCTTTTTGCCAGGCCATATAATCTTCATGGATAACTGCACTCCCTTGGCATCCACTATGAGCAACATCCTTTCTCCGCACTAGTCTGACCAAATCTCAAGATCTGGCACAAACTGCCATTACTGCCTCTAGCCCAATCCCCAAATTCTTCTCTTGCTAACCCAATCTCCAAAGCAGAGGCCTGTCTCTGGCCATCAAGCTCTTCTTTTCTTTACCATTTTAACCCAATCCTAGCCTTAAACTTGCAATATCGGCACTGATCAAGCTGAGCTTAAGTTGTCTTATTTTCAAACAAGTTGAGCTTTAGCTTGGTTTATCCAGTGCATGTTGAGCTCGAACTGAGGATGTGGCTGTCAAGCAAAACTCAAGCTGGCCCTAGTTTGCTCGAGTTTGGCTAATTTACATTCCTAGTTGTGGTTGCCCACAACTTAAAATTGGAGTGTTCATAGTTGATCTATGATTTCAACCTTTCAATTAAGGAGGCTTCAAACTGACATTAAGAAAAAGTTCTTGAAACAGAAAATAAACATGAGAAGACCCTCTAGGCTGACAAAGGACAGTAGACAAGCCAAAGATTGGGTTTTCTATTGCTTGAATATATTGTCTTTCAACCTAAGTTTGTTATCCTTCTCCCAGATCACAACATATAATTTCCACATATCTGGATGCTTCTAGATCACCTAAAACATTTTAGGACTAACCAGTGCATATATCTGAAGTCCTCAGTACATTTAATGTTATTCTAAAGTTGAATTGCTCATGTTATCTGCATTGATAGATTCGGAGCTCCATTCTACATCGTGGTCAAATTATCATGGGTTGTGGATACAATTTTTTGCCCATAGGCTTGCATCAAGACTGTGAATTGATAGGGCATATGTCATTTATATGTTATCCAGTATATAATTTAATATCGACACCAAAGTTGATATATAATTATGGGCAGAATCTTTTTCATTTCTTGTTTTCTATTCCTTAATGTGTCATGTGCCTCTACAAGAGCTTCATCTAGTCTTTGTTGGAAAAAAACCATCCTTTTCAAATAATTTGTGCAATCTTAAGTTCTTAACCTTTCAGTATATGCTTGTGGTCGGAAGTTTCATTGAAAACTATGAAACCAAAACGAAAACATTTGAACTTTGCTCAGAATCAATCCAAGATCAGATCTCCTTATGGAGTTACGGTGAAAACTGACTTATGCAACCATATCACTGTCACAAGGAGTTGGCTATGCTGATTTTTAGTCATTTTCTCATTTGTGCAAGTTTTTAAGCATTTTCTCTAGTCTAAACTTAGGTTTTGCAAGTTTTTTTAAGAAGATTTAAAAGCATTGCAACATTACACTCCAAAGAAATGAGAAAAAATAGAGTTTTTGAGACAAGTATGGTTATCCTAAAACTCAGATCTTACAAGCTCTTACATTGTGTTAAATTAGACTCCCATCAAAGTTATATCATATTTCTTCAACATCATTTTTTATATATATGTTTTTTGACTCTCTCAACACAGAACCGGTGAAATGATACTTGTAATGGTATGACAAATATAATATTCTGTAGAATGATGCCTTTTTTTATCAGTGACCTGGTTTATTTTTAAAAAAAATTATTCTTTTCCTAATTTTAATGGATTATTTTATTCAAGTAAAACTGCAAGACTAAATCCGAAACTACAAACCATCAAAACTGTCAAAATGAAAACTCATTTGGCCCAGCTAAAATCACAACCTAAGCCAATTTCTCAGACTGCTTACTCTTACCTGCTAGCCTTCCCTCATTCTCATGATTTGTGCATTTCTCGTGAATAGGACCTCCTTTTGTTGTTATTATGAGTCATTATTGTCGTGTTTCATATTTCTTTAGGTGGTCCTACATTGTTATTACTCCTTTAGGTGATATGAATCATTACAATGTCTCACATACATTGTTATTACCCCTTTAGCAACTTGGAATATAGTGTTATTTTATGTGATGCTAACTTATATGCCCATGTTTCAGAGAATTCTTAGAGGAAGGTTATAGTAAAATCTGTATATTTTGGAAAGGTATATTCTTTATATACATATAACATATGGAGAGATGAACTACTAAAGAAGAAATAGACATACTTGTCTTTTCAAGGTAAAACTAGCAATTTTTTAACTAATGCTGTAACTATTAACTATTAGAGACTAGTTATAGAATATCAGTTAGTAGTGGGCTTACTGTGCTATCTGATTGCCTCATATGATAGGTGTGGAGAATTACTTAAATGTGCTAATTGTTACTATTTGTTTGCAGGGCTTTTATAATCAGAACGCACTTCAGTTGTTCAAAGACAAATAGAAATGGAGAGCAGTCTCCTCATGCAATTTGTGTATATAATAATTTGTCTATTCTTAGTTTCCCCCATGTATTCCTAGTTTTTATCGGCTATTGATTATAATTATGATGAGAACAAGCAACAATATATCAAATAAGGGATCTTATTGGTGTACTTTGATTCATGAATGAGAATTTTGTTTCGTCATAACCAGAGATTCTCTTGTTCACCATTTCCACTTCTTTCTCTGCAATTAGTAATCAGAAAATGAACCAGACTTTACTGTTAATGTGAAAACATCACGATCGAATCTTGATTTTTGTTTTTGTTTTTCTGATGAACCCATCAGATCTTCATTTGTTGTTCGTTGCCTGCTCTTAGATTCTCTTCAGATCCCACTTTTGTTATTCTTTGGAAATTCTGGTTGTCAGGAACTTTCTTTTCCACGTCCCTTTTTTATTAAATGATGCGATTAGGAGTTGAATGCCTGACATTTAGCCCATTTGTACTCGTCGTTATAGGGGGACTTGCCATGTTTATTATTTACTCAAAATGTTTTAGGTGTTGAGTAGATACGAATCCATTGCGACGTCTTTTGTGATGTTCTACCCGTACCAGTATTGGGCTTCTTTGGGATCCTTATATTGTTCTTGTAAGATCACGAAAACAGGCTTTACTTTTTACCCAAAAAAAAAAACAGGCTTCACTTCCCAAGTATTTCAGTTCCTTCCTATTTTTATACATTCATTTAGATATAATTGATAATATACATACTGCGGACAGTTTTATTGGGACTGCAATCTTATTCAAGAATCCATGACCTTTCATTTTGGAGGCATTTTAGGGCACAGCACTTGCTCTTCTAAGCTGGATTAGTAACAGCGGTTTTGGGCCAAATATATATATATATATATATATATATATATATAGAGAGAGAGAGAGAGAGAGAGAGAGAGAGAGCCGAATTTGGCTACACTACTTACATTTTGTCAGATTTAGGTTGGATGATGGTGGTTTCACATCGTTGATTTGAGTTGCATGATGTGATTTACTATCCCGCTTACATATCAAATGATGAAGATTTCTATCTTGTGCATTAAGTGGTCAAAAGTTGGACAATCTAAGTAAAATTAAATTATATATTTTTTTATCATTTGATGTATAGGCCAGGAATCTTCAAATCACATGATTTATTGTATGTAAGCACTTTAGAAATATTAGATCACATCTATTGGCTCGGAGGGATCTTTATTATCCAAAGTAGATTAGATAAAATCCGAGTAAAGATCCACTTGAGTGCAGCCAAGTCCATCTCTCTCTCCCTCTTTCTATATACATACGTACGTATGCATGTATTATAAGCTCTCTTTTGCCCCCGTTTTCGGGATGGACAAATGGAGAGTGGGGCGTTAGATCCGGGCGGATTTCTAGTGGACCTGAAGGAAGACCATTGAACTAGGGTTCTCATTTTTTTAGAGCAAAGTGAGCTGTATTTATGTACGTACGTACGTATGTCTGTATCTATGTGTGTATCTTACATTTGTGTGTGTATATGTGTGTTAGGTCAAAGATATGAGTGTTCTTAGGAAGGAAATATTACTGATAATTTCTATCAAGCCCTATTATAGAGATTGGGTCGATTCATTTGCAGATAAATAAACTTGATTCATTGGTTTTTAAACGATAGCCAATTCAATTCATGTCAGGGATCATGGTGGACTTGAGTCAACCGATCTACAAAAAATGACCAATTTAGTTCATGTCAGGGATTATGTTGGATTGAGTTAACCAAGAGCAGTTACTAAAATTTCCTAGAACTAAGATATGCGATTTTTGATAAACTTGACATCACAAATGACACATAATGTCTAAAACTAGTACACTCAAGCGACTCAATCCAGATTAATGTTGTATGAAGGCTAATACAATGTACTTAAGCATAACAATAATTGAATGCTTCTTTCTAACAGGACTAGAGAGATGAAAGAAATTATGAACTCCGAATCTTAATCAAAAAAAATTTGTGTGTAACAAACATGAGGTACAAGAATGCATAAGGGTGCACTTGCAGGTGTTGGGTGTCTTAAATTGGATCATCCATCGTGGTATATCTTGCATGTCAAGGCTTTATTTGGTTGCTAAAAAGGGAAAGCAAAAAAGTGGACAATGCCTGACTCACTCTGCTTAGATCCTTACATGATAAGTGGAACAAGCTTGCTATCTTATCTTTGACATCAATCAGGCATCTAAGATAATTGTGTCAGAAAATGATGGGCATATTCTGTTGGTATAACCCATTGGACAAGGGGATTAACAAGCTAGCTCATGGTTTTGAATATATTAGGCAATGAGCCTATTAAAAATTTGAGATTTGCAGCATAATTTTCATATTTTAGATTTGCAACCCATTTTTTCTTCCAATCTAATCGCATATCAAATAAAACAAGACATTAACAAAATAAACAATAGCAGAAGTAGTATAAGAAAAGAGGCACCATGCATGATCAAACAACTAAGGCTGCTCAGCTTCCCATCTTTAATGGTCCAATAACCAAAGAAAAGCAAAGCAATGAGATTAAAAGCTCTCCTGGCCTTTCCCCATTGAACAGTTCAAAACAGCAATCCAGATTCTAATTACTTGCTAGATCCAATAAATTCAGTAGGAAGAAAAGAAAAATATTAAAGAATCAAAGATATTTTGGTTCTCCACTTCTTTCAACCACCACTGATCACTATAATGTTAACTTTCAAATGAGACTTATGCTATTAATCTGAAGGAAACCTAGCAGAGGCACCTGAATTGAAGGGGTTATACCGTCACAAGCTTATACCAAATCAAGTGGAAGTTTTAACTAGTATTGGGTATAAAAGAATCAGATAAAGTTTCAGTAGGAAACAAATTTCTGAAAGGAACCATGTAACAAATGAAGATGCCTTTGAATTGGTAGGAGGGACTATGAGGGATTAAGATAGACTAGACTTTGCTACATATAGCTGTGTGTGTCCAACAAAAAGGTTTTCAAGAATGACAACAAAACTCAGGACTATAATATTGACCACTCTGAGTCCTTTGTTTCCAAAAAAACATGGCCTACCTAGCAGAAAAAAACCATCCTTTCTTTTTGGCTTTTTCTTTTTCTTTTTCCTCAATAACAGGCATTTTCCTGATAGGATGAATGGTTGACCCAACTCAAGACATAATGCTTACATGTTCTCATGATACTCATAGACAATTGTGTAGGCAATGGATGATTCTAATTATTCAACATAGACTTTAGCAAATACAGGCCCCATTTGGTTAGTGATTAGAACCAAAGTAAGTTCTTTCATTCCTTTTCATTCTTCTGTATTCTACTTTAATCATTTTTTTTCAAGAACAGGTCTAAAATTTGTTGGTTTGGAAATCTAGAATAAATTAAAATAGCTGAAAATGTGGTTTAATTGGATGGTCAAGAATGGCTGAATAAAGGTTTGCTGAAAAAAATGAGAGAAATAAATCTCTCCCATGACATGGACCAAACTTTTTTGCCTCCCCTGGTTGTATATATTATATATATTTTTCAAGATACAGTGGTTATGTTCCTATTGACCGATTATAGGTATGAGGACTGAAGTAAGAATAAAATCACGAATAAATTCTTATTAGACACTTCTTTAGGGTTTATTTATAAACCAAACAGGAATATAAGGTTGCTATCTAGTTGGGTAGTACTTTCCCAACAAGACCATAACCTTTTAGACCCCAAAGCCTACCCATCCAAAAATAAGCCTAGATCCTATTGTGGGATGTTTAAAAAGACTCATTAGACCTATCAGTAGGCTCTAGACATGCCAAGTCTCGTGATATATTGGACAATCATCAATTTTGTTGATAAGCTCCAGAATCCAAGTCTCAAGAAAGTGGCAATATTTGATAAGCTCAATTTCTTCCATGACCTCAAAATATTCATAAATCTCATAGCTCTAAAGTAATATTGATAAATTTCATAAGAACTAAGATAAGGCTACACATTATATACTAGTGAACCTTTCATGGAGTTGAGGATGCAAACATGGGTTAATGTGATGTCTAATCCACAACAACAAGAGAAAGGTTCTTTAAGAAAAGGGAAGGATAGAAGTGATGGCTTCAATGAATGATAACGAGCGACAACTATGCATGCCAAGTGCTGACAATAGGAGCAACGGTGAGCAAAGTAACCACGATAATCGATAGCTGAGGTTTTATTCTGGAATTGGAGATGGTTGTAAGGAATATTCTTCTCCACCTTTCAAATTCAATTGAAGGTAGCTTAGATGGGGTGGAAGAAGTGTGCTTTTGTAGCTAAAGGACCATTTACACCATATCCAGATCGGCTGCAATCAAAAGGCCAATACATCAAGAGAGGTTGTTTACACCCCAATTTGGCACGTCAATTGGTATCTAAGAGTAAGCACCACATGGGTCATGTTTGATGGAATCAGAGTAGATGAGAGACACATGACTCTTGCTGAACTAGGATAGAGTTTGACTGCAATAAATTTCAATAAGTGTGGAAGAGGGTTCGATAAATTGGCAAAAAGCTCGTGACTTGGCCATGATCAACCATAATACATAGGAGTAGATCGAGCTAACTGAACTAATCTCAAAGATACTCCCAAGTACAAGATTTCTATTATAGGCTGAAATAAAAGAGATGGCTAGTATGAGCCATATTAGGATGATTTAAGACAAATAAGATATGATTATTGGTTAGATAGTTTGTACAAGGCAACCGTGCTAATGAATGTGCCTAGTGGAAGATAAGTTGTCAGAATAGTCAGGAGTAGAAGCCAGGATGTGGGCGCAAATATTAGAGCGTGCAGTTATTGTCTGTTAGTATAAATAAGTGAAAATAGTACTTTGTAAGAGCACTTTGACAATTAAATCTAATATATTTTATCTTATCTCAATCCACCATTGTATTTATCCTAGGAGTAGCTATAATTTAGCTTTTACTACTGTAGCCCAGTACTATACCTCTACGTTAGCCTAGTGCTACACCCTTCTACCATAGCCTAATGCTACACTCCTCATCCATCTCCTTCGAATGGTGCTATGATGGTGGTAAAAGTCTTTGAAGATCAAGGCACTTATACCCATGCTGCTCTCTAACCCCCTTTGATCACTTTCCAACTAATCCATGCTTGTGGCACACTCGTGTGTACAAACCCTCTCCATTTGGCTTGTCACCATTCTTCTCTATAACTTTTGAATGTGTCTTTGCTAACAGGTTTTGCGACACATCCATACGGGATGGAAAGAGTGCCAACAAGCTTTATGGTAGATTTGAGGGGACTCTACATAGACATCGTCATATTGGTTTTGGTGGGACCTTACATAGCTGCTATCATGTTGTTGCAAAAAGAAGCTAGGGAAGTACCTATAGAAAAATGGCCGCTATACTGAGGCCACTCTTGGAGTGATATATTGCATCTTTGGCTGTGAAAGTGGAATGGCTTGAAAAATTTGTTTCTATAATTGAAAGCTGATGCTATAAGCCATAGCACTTTTTAGTGTACATGGTAGTACAATTAGCCAATCTTTACATTGAAATGTCGGGGTCTTTGGGGAGTCCAACTTTGGGAATTTGGCTTATCATGAGGAAGAGGCCAGACCTTATCTTGTATTGCCCTCATAATCTACAAACTAAGGCAATGAGGAAGAGATCCTACAGGCAAATCTAGGAGCAGATCAGACAGGAAAGCAATGATGCTTTGGTCAATATTAGATTGATTTTCGACTTCAAGACAGGCTTCAGCCATCTTGGTTTGCAGATGGCTACTGAGGAAAATGTTAGTGGAATCATACCAACACATGGTCTTGTTATTGAAACCAATCATTCTCTCGAGGTGATAGATGGGGAATAGTAGCTCAAATTGCCTGCTGTGCATCTTATCCCTATCCTGAGGGCTGGAGGGAACCACCCTAATGGATACCATCATCTCCTCATCATTAGTAGCCATGCATGCTAGATTTATATGTTGGCAAGCAACCTATACTGCTGTATCCACCATACCTATGAGTTAGGGGCCAAGCATGGCGATGGGTCTTACTTCCACCATATCTTCCATGATTTCTACTTGCTGCTTGAGCTTAAGAATTGCCTCTACCAAATCCTTCATGAACTTCAAATCGGCCAAGTTGAATGATATCCAAGTCCAAAATTAAGCCCATGGATGTGATGTCAAATACATTTCATCACCCTCCAGATTGTCAATTGATGAGATGCAGGGGTATTGTTTACCTCATATCTGGACCGGCTACAACCAAAATGCTGATACACCAAGAGAGGTTGTTTGCCCCTAATCTCAGCAATCCAGCTAGCGGCTAAGAGGAAGAGCCACATGGATTAGATTTGATGGAATCAAAGAAAAAGAGGGTCACATGATTCTAGCTGAACTATATAGATTTGGTTGCAATAAATTTCACCAAGTGGGGAGGAGGGTTCGATCATGATATTGATGGATAGGCTGAGAGCTCATATCCTGAATATCGTTAACCATAATATATAGGAGTAGACCGAGGTAGCTAAACCAACCTCAAAGATACACCCAAGTGTAAGAATTGTATTATAGGCCGAAATAAAAAGGACGACCAATATGAGCTATGTCAGGATAAGCTACAACCGATGAGATATGATTATTAGTCAGACAATTAGTATAGGATGGTCGTGCTAACGATCGTGTGTAGTGGAAGATAATCGATATCACTTATCAAAATTGTCATGAGTGGAGGCCAAATATTGGAGCAATATCAGAGTGTGCAGTTATTATCTGTTAGTATAAATAAGTAAAAATAATATTTTTTAAGAACCCTTCGATAATAAAATCCAATACGTTCTATCTTATCTTAGTCTATCGTAATTTCTATCCTAGGAGTAGTTGTAGCATAGCTTTTACTACTGTAGCCTAGTGCTACACCACTTATCTATTTTCTTTGAATAGTAATGTGACAGTGGCAAAAGTCCTTAAAGGTCAAAACACCTCGATCCACGTTGCTTTTTATCTTTTATTTAATTATTTTTCGGCTGAATTGATGCTCGTGGCATTCCTATATGCACCAACCCTCGCCATTTAACTTGTTACCACTTTTCTCTGCTGCAGTTGGATGGGACTCCGCCAAAAGGTTTTGTGACGCATCCGAACGGGATGGAAAGAGCGCCAACAAGGATTGAGACCTAGATGTATTATTTATCAAGTTTCTACTATAAGAAAATTGTTGGCCCTCGACCAACTTTTCATCAAGTTTTTGGTTTTTCCCCTAGGGAACTACAAGATCTCCAAAAGGTCTTAGGAAAAAATGGTGGGGAAGCATTTGGGTAGGGAGTTCTTAGCTAAAATGTTGAAAACTTTAAGAATGCTTGAATCTAAGTGTGAAACTATCCCCATGGCTAATGATCACTATGTGTTTTGATTTAAGACTTAAGAATATATACCCTTTATTCTTTTTAGGGGTCCTTAGACTGGGCAACTCTTAGCATTGCAAAATGGAAACCTTGGTATTTGCACTGAGTCCATCGCAAGTGTGGGCTATATGCAAGGTTGTGTCTTGGTAAACCTAGTTGAATCGCTAGTTGCAAGGGTTGACATTGAAACCGAAAGAGTCTAATAGCAATAGTTCTTGTATGAATAGCTCTCCATCCACTTCTTCTCTTTTAGGAGGGTGGGTCAGGCAACCCCAAAATTGCATCTTTGAGAAGGATAGCTTTGTTGCCCATGTTATGTAGAGCCAAATATTTCTAAACGAGAAGCTTGATTATGCTATACAGAGGGATTCTATTGTTTTATATCATCTAGAAAATACTGCTTTTGAGAAACCGGCAAGGAAACACTATCTCTATGATCCTTGGCTTGAGGTAGAGAAAATGAGACTACTTAGGGTTCTAACGGTAGTGATGAATGAGTTGACTCAAAACCCTATGACCGATTCATAAGCTAAGCATCTATACATACATACAATTGAACCTTTTCAAACTGTTTCTTTTTAAGAACCAAAAAAACTTATATATATATATATATGTATGTATGTATGTATGTATCCGAATCTCACCATTCCTTTTTGAAGGATTCCTGCTTGAAGGATTCTAAGATGAATCTCAGCATTCCTTTTTGAAGGATTCTCTCTAATCTCCATCCTCGAGTTGCCCATTCAAGAAGCAATGGACGGTCTTCACAATAAAATGGACCTGGTCTTAAAACCTCTGGTCCACGACCCTCATCCACCACTTTCCACAGCGGAAGAAATCTCTCTCCATCTTCAAAGCCTCTCTATACAGCAACTACACCCGCCTCCATCCACACCCGATCCCAAAGACATGTAGGACCGCTTGGGATGTCATGGGCCCATTTTGGTGCGAGCGTGCATGGGTGGGTCATTGTCTTCAACGCTTCAATAAGAACACCCACCTCCATTTTACTAGTTTCTGTATGTCATGGAGCAATGACTGCCCGTCCGCCTCGCTGTATCGGGCCTCAGACCCATTCCTTATTGAACATGGTGCCGGAGAGTTGTTGGCCTTGCTTTTGGCCAGCAATGCCTTCAACACTTCAATATATGGTGCTCTAAGTGCCTTCAATTCTTCAGCGAGGCGGACGGGCAATCAATGGAGATTAGTAAAATGAAGTTTTTTTTGGATTTTTCATATATATCGGAAGACGAATAGTACGGCTGACTGAGTAGCCTTTTTTTTTTTTTTTTTTTTTTTGCTAAGGTGGGTGGGTCATACCCGATGAGTTTGGATACACCTAATAAAATCGAAAAACAAAATACCTCGGAGTGCCAGAGGCAACTCCCCATCTCCAGCCCACAGGATATTATCGGAGTGACTGTCTATATAAGCAGTCATCCAGTCCGCAGCCTCATTAGCTTCACGGAACATGTGCTTGGTTGGGAAGGCCCCCAATGAGTAGCTTCTTTCGTGATACAGTATTCTAGTAGAATATTTTGGAGGAACCAAGTGGTTATTTTTTTTCTCTATCAATTTTTTAAAAAAAATTTGTTGGCTGTATTTATTTCAGATAAGACCTTGTTATACCACCAAAAAAAAAAAAAAAAAAGAAAAAAGATACATTCCTAGGGACCCGCCCCCCGCGTGACCTCCCACCCCATCCCAGACCACGTGTGGCCCCTCCCCACCACAATTTCCTTCGACACGTGTGAACCAATTTTTTTCCTTTTCCGTGGGCGAGAAGGGAGGGAGAGAGATAGAGAACGGCGGCCCATCGTCCCGATCAGACGGCGGAGAGAGACGCGGCCTCTGCCGTCATCGTGGACCATGGTCGCGCCCGGTGGAAGTGATTAAGGGTACAAATGTCTTTTTCTTCCTTTTTTTTCTGTTGCCCTCAAATCTCAATGATGCATGTGAAGGGGCGCCGAGCAGGAGATGGACGTAACCATACTTTCCGTGCGGAAGACTAGCTGTACCTCCTGATCTCTGTGTTGTTAATTGGTTCCAGTGGCTGACCCGGACCGTTTCATGTGACCCAAAGTGGCCGCCTGGTTTTATTTTTGCTAATGAGTGATCTAGTGAAGCCTAAGCTTGGAAATTAATGCACACAGTATTTAGAAAATGGACCTTTTGTGCTTAATACATTGAATATTTGAACGTGGTGGGCCCGTCTTTCTCTTTCAAACAAAAATGAGAAAAGTTAACATAATCAAGTTGGTGACATCCAACATGACACACCTCGAAGCATCCTAGTCAATGGTCATGTAGGTCCTCTTTGACATCAAATTAGCTAGATTTCAAAACTATGAACTGTGTAACACAAGTGGTTTTCTTTGGTAATCAACATGCTAAATTTTTGGTCACTCAAAAGAATTGACAAAGAGGCTGATTAGGAAGAACGCACTTGATAACTTTTTGACTAAAAATACTTGTCCTTTTTTTTTTTTTTTGGAATATGACCTCCCAACATTGATATTCGTTTCATATGAGGGAGTAAGAAAGAAAACAATCCTTATGAAAAAAGAAAGGAAAAACCAACTAATGGTCTCAATCAACAAGTATTTGCATGCTTGATTTCGGACATCACTTTCATCTCCCATGTTTGTTTCAATTATGTAAAAAACATCATATAAATATATCAAATTACAAATACGATGGTCATTCTCTTGCAACTTGTAAGTCTGCTGTAATTAATGATTCAGCCAAGTAGATATTTCTGATGCACCACCAACTTTGTCAAAAATGTCAGAACATAACACTATTAGTAAAAAAGGATTCCAAATATTACACAATATATGGAAAAGAGAAAGTTATCCTAAGTAAAAAAGCTAGTTTTCAGTACATATCTTTGTATGGTTTTTGAGTTACCATATTGAGCTATAACTTTAATGGAACAATCATGGCTCTCTACCATATATTAGCTAATAAGATGCACCATTCAAAAAAAGAACACTAATATGGTGAAGAAAGACCCTTCTATATTAAAATTTTAAAATATTTTTTATCAACAAAAATATTTAAAATATGAGCAATATTGACGCCCTAACTCTTCGTATACACCAAAAATCTAACTCCTAATTGGCAAAGTATGACTCAATAAGAGAATGTAAGATTGTAAATATTGAGAAGCAAAAGAATTTAAATAGTGCACAAGGTTATTGGATTTCTAATACCTTCCCTTCCTAAGTATGAATTACACTTGTTTTCTTACAGAATACAAAGAGAACAGATACAATTTGCAGGAGTTATTAAGTTTTATTTCATGTCACTTAGACCATTTGGCTAAATATTCATAAGCATTAACTTAAATTTATTGCTTTGAGAAATGCTTGCGATTTCCCTTCTTAATTCATACATCCAAGGAATGTATTTAAATATTAAAAAATCCTCTATAAAATTGGAAACAAATCAGCTTGGTCGATCTTCTTATGGATCCAAATCCTAGTAACAAATCTCTCTAGTTATCCTCCAAGATCCTTCAAAAACCTCATAATTATTTCACAAATTGACCATACTATCATGTTAAAGGAACAAAACGCATAGATAAATATTATTTCCCTCTTTACATCTAAAATTTTAGTAGCTATCTTGTACAGATGCAGTCTGTGAATATATCCAAAATCTCCATAAAAAAATAAGTTTTTCGTTGCCATTAAAAACGGAGAAACAAGATTTGTTACCACGGCGGCACGTTAATTTGATCTGCCCGGTTCAGTTTAAGACCGGTTCAACCAACCTCAAATTGGTGGTTTAATTTTGATTGGACGCAGCGGTTAGGATACCGTGTTCTGGCGACGCACCGTAAGCTGCCCGATGCAAAATTTTTACGGACATCGAAAAGAGAGAGGAAAGAGGGAGAGAGAGAGAGGAGAGAGTTATATAAATGGGTTTTGGAGGAGAGAAAAGAAAGGAGGGGAGAGAGAGAGAGGGAGCTATGGGGCTGAGGGGAGGTGGGTTGTCTCTCTTTTCCCTGGATTTTACTGGAAATTAACGTAGGAAATAGCTGTTGGGATGCTCCGATCGCTGCCTGGGGACATCGGTGGAGCTGCCCAATCGCGGGATATGATCTGTTTTCGTGTTTATTTGCCCCATATCGTGTTTTCTTGGAGTAATTTCTCGGTTTGGTGGCGGATGAGAGAGGAAAGGTGGGATCTTGGCGGGGAAGTGTGCCATGGACGGCACATCTTGAGTGCTTCTTTTCTCATTGATCGGTTCTAAGGAATTCGCTTCCGAGTTTCTTTCTATCTTTCGTCATTTTTGGATTTTTTTTTTTTTTTTGGCTCGAAGTTGTTGATTTATTTTGTATTGATTCATTTGAGGTGATGATAGATGAAGGAAAGGTAGCTGTGTCATGCATTTGTTTTGGTTGTTAAAAGTGTGCCTTCTCTCGGCTGAGACGAGATGATTTGTGATCTCTTTTTTTTGTTGTTATTTATTTATTTTTTACAACTTTTTTGAAATTATAAGCAACCAAATTGGTACAAAAAGATGTTGGCTTTTTCGCCTTTTCTTGTTAATTTTTTCCGTCGGTTACGCATGTTGTTCAATCAGTAAGGAGCCGATGGAGTTCATGCTGTGTTCATGCTGTCCTTTACCCCCTCCTCCCCTGTGTAAATGAGATAAAAAAATAATTATGGTTTTTAATGTTTTTTTTTTGCCTGTTTTATGGGATGTATCCAAGATCAATTTCTCAAATATTGATTGGGAAAAAAAATTGTCCTGTTCAAATTTGGGCTTCATGAGCTAGGGGGAAGAATCCTAGTTACTTTTCTAGATGGAAGTTATTGCTGCCTTTTTAATCATGAATTATATTTTTAAGCTTACCCTTGTTTCATGTTTTGAAGGGGAATGGAAACCTTGTGATGATTGTCCTAATTGCCACAACTTGATTTTCTTCTTCAAATTTCTTTAAGTTCTTGATGAAACTCAGAGTTTTCTCAGATGCATCTTTTATCTCTATGTTTTGATTTGTCCTTGTTTTGGTTTTCCAGGATTTTGATTGGTTTGCTTGAGCTGCTATCAACCAACGCCACCTCCTTCCTAGTTGGTATGGGGTCGGAAGCTTTGTACTTGTCATTCCTTGTGGATTCTGCGTCTTATCTTCAAGTGAGGCTCGATGATAGTAATTGGTGAAACAAAGGCCTTGTTATGAATGATGTAGCCTACAGGTTTATAGGCATCAGACTCACATAATTTACCTCAACCTAATTTAGACATTGTTGAATTATAGATCAAAACTCAGTTCTAGTTCTCATTCTTTAGCTTTGATTGGACTGGCCATTTTAGATTTTGATTGTTTGAGAAGAGCATGAGGGGTACTTTTCTACTTCCATCTATTGAAGAGATATGGTGTTAAAATTGGAATGAGGAATCCACCGATTTAGGGAGATAGGCTAGGGTAGATCAAGTGATCAAAGGTTAGAGAAACGAAAGGGAGAAAGAACAAGAAAACAAGTTTAAGTGCACCAGGCCATTAGCATTATAAGCTTCTGCAATGGGCTTGCCTCAAGTCTCCCCCAAAGTAACTGATGAATTGACAACAGCACTGAGCACATTTGTTTCAACCCCACCTTCTTTTGGTGGTACAAGCAGCTGTGATTTTGATGGGTTGCATAGAGGAAGCACAAATAACAGGATCTCAGGAGATTTTCCATGCTCCTCCATCAGTGATTTTCGGAGGAAAACCACTTTGGAACTTTCAAAAGGAGCAGAAGGGTCATTTAAACGTAGAATTGCCATTGATAGTGCGGGAATCTTTCAAGGGCTGAAAATTGATTCTAAGGATAGAAATGGCTGGTCACTTCCGAATTTGGGACAGAGTGTTCAGTGGCCTGCCATGAGGGTTGTGGGTTTTGAATCCAATCAAGAAGGGTCTTCTGTTAATGGTTTTGATAACAAGGTAGTAGATGGAATTCATCCCTCTGTAGCTGTTGGTGGCTCTGATCCTTCAACTGATCCTCATGGCCAACAAGCGAGAAAACGCCTGCTATCTCCTCTGAGTAGCATGCTTCATAAGGAATTCCATGGTGATCTATTAGACATTGCTTGTGGTGATGATAGAATTGATTCCTCTGACTCATTTAGGAAACATAGTAATTTTTCATCACAGGATTTCAAGAAAGCCAATATTGGAAATGCTGATTGCTTTGAAGCTCCAGTTTGGCCTGTCTCTAGATGTTCAAATTGGAGGAACATGTTAGATGATAGTAGAACGACTTGTGATGTCTTGACTGATGGCCCTTTGCTTGAAAACAAGGAGCCCTTTTCCCACTATCATCAATTATCTGCTTGGGGATTTGATCCGAGCAAAGAAACAAGAAAGATAAGACCTTTTTCCAGGGCAATAACCATTCCTTCAAAAAAGTTACACTCGCCACCACTCTCCTTCTCTCCTCTTGGTCCTAAGTGGCCTGAAAGAATGAAAATTGCAGGAGTTCGCAGGGATATTGCGAAAGACATTGAAAATGATTTTTCGGTTTTAAAGGGCAGTAAAGGATCAAGTGATGGGAATGGAACTGCAATACATACAGCATCAGAAGATAATTTTGGGACAAGAGAAAAGGAGACCGGCATGCTGCATGAGGAATTAGATCCATTTACCCCTAAAAGAAGCTTGGATATAGGCTTTAACTGGGGTCCTGAGTCTGCACCCGCATCTCATTGCATGAATCATGTCAACAGTTTGACCATGCTTCCAGTCAGGAGGTCATTGATTGGTTCCTTTGAAGAGTCTCTCTTATCTGGTCGGTTCTTGTCTGGGAAAGTCAGTCAGGTTTGTGATGAAGCTTATTTTGTTTCTGCAATGACGTTTATCGATTAGCATCAACTTTCTGATGCAAAGTTAGATAACTATTTGATCTCACATCTTACTTTTCCATTCTGCAGAGAATTGATGGTTTTCTGGCTGTGCTAAATGTCACTGGAGGGAACTTTTTGCCACCATCTCAGAAGCTTCCTTTTGCTGTGACAAGCATTGATGGTGATAGCTCCTTGCTATACTATGCATCAGTTGATCTTGCTGGAAGGTTGTCATCAAACAAGTGTAGAGGCCCAAAATTTAGAAGAAGCCTTAGCAATGATGATTCTCGAGCAGCCAAAAGTCGCCTGCGCATTCCTATGAAAGGACGCATCCAACTGGTACTAGGTTTCTTAGCCTTCAAAATTTGATTTGTGATCAAGTTAGGCCAACTTCTCATGCATCCAACTGGTACAGCTTTAAATTTAACAGTCAATGTGAGACAGTTGTAGTCGGTAATCTAGCTGATTACAGTATGCTGGTAAGGTGCAACAATCAGGGGCTTATAGTATGGGAGACCAATTTGCTTCTTAGCAGCTTTCTACATTAGTTCAGGACTCAATAGTCTCTTTTTCATTTTGGGAGTATCGGCTATTATTCTAGCTCTCCGGTCTGCCCAGTATTGCAATATCTCCAATTCCTATTGCTCTCTTCTGCCTTTATTTTGCAATGTAGGAATCATTTTCATAGCTTTTGTGAGGAAGTTTTTTCAATTCCATGCTCTTAAGAAACTTCTAGCTTTGTGTTGTCCATCACAAAATCATGTAGTTAGAACCTGACTTCCCTTTTGGCTTTCCTGTCATGATGTGAATAGCAATCTTTACTATCCTACTTGTCCAGAATTTTGCTTAGGATCGTGCAATGTCAGGAATATGGGCTTTCCATTGTGTTGGTGTGCAGATTATTTCCATTGAATACAATAGTTCCATATCATAACCAGGATATAGAACAGCCATTTTGACCAAATCACCAAACCTGTTCTTATGACTAGAAATTAAATTCAGAATAGAAAAAGAGTTTTCTATATTTCTCCATAAAACTGTCTTGCTTTTAGTCCTTCGAACTAGTTCTAATGTTCAGTACATTATGTACAAAGTGTGACTACAAACAACTGAGTATTCGTTATACACAAGGATGCTAAGCCAGAAATTAACTAAGCTTTTCTTGTTCAAAATATCATCTCGCAATTTTCACAGAAAAATCACTGTTAGTAAATATGCTTTGTGAAAGCATCAACTTATGATTTTTCAGATACAGATCATTATTAGTAAATATAGTTTGTGAAAAGTATCGGCGCATGATTTTCATGGAGAGACCATAGTAGTTGGACTTTTTTCATGCTTATAAAGAATTTAGACCTTCTTTCAGAATTAGATGGATTAACACACATTAGCATTAGTTTTTTAAGCCATTTTGGCGCACATGCTCATACATGAACTCCTTCGGAACTGAATCAACACTTTGAATCGTGGAAATCTTGTGTTTTTGGAACTAAGAGTCTTGATAACTATGGATTTTCACATGGAATGCATGTAGACATTAGTCATGAATAAAGAAGATAGATGGAATAAGTTTTTGGTTCTTGGATCAGATCCATTTTGCGGAATGAAACAAAGATAAAAGATGTAAAATAAATAAATAAATTAGATTTACTTTTATGGTTGAAAAGAAGATAAAAAGATGAAAAAGAAATAAAAAAAATGGGATTGATTCAATGATTGCTTTGAGACCATGCAGTGACTAAAGGTTTTGTATAATGGTAATAGAATTTGGTTCTGTCCATGATTCCTTGACAAGTAGGACAATCCGACATTGTGCACAACCTGTAGAAATTTGCTCCTGTAATAAGTGCCTTACAGAGATCAATAGCAAGGGAAATAAGAAGCTATATGTTGAAGAATGCGAGAGATAGAAGAATATAGCATTGATGAAGGAGATGACCTATAAAGAGAGGAAAGAAGCAGTATATTGCATTCTGCTTGGGCTTCAATTCGCCATCTTTGTTTTGCAGTGTCTGACAAGTTTTACCTTAGCCAGACCATACTGGCTGGCACAAGCCGTCCCTTAATGTATAGGAAGGGAACCAGTACCCAGTACGCCTCCCCTACCAACTGTTGGCACCAAGGGATGTAATGTACGATACCAACACTTCGTATGGGGTGTATCAGTTGGGTACTGGTATGGGTGTACCAGTTAGGTACTGGTATGGTTACTGAAACTAGTTAGTAAAACCTTGGGGTTTTGAGGCAAAAGTCGGCATCTATTACTAGAATTCACAATCAACACCATTGATGGGTTTGGTGGCTTTAAATTAACCAGGATTGGTATATTCTAGGATAGGGAAGGGTTTAGAAAACAATTTTGTCATCCAAGTAATACACTACTAGGTGAACATTAATTTCATCCTTTTCCATTGGTTTGCATTCCTGAATAAGAACTGGAACTTTTTCCCCTTATTGAGGCTTTGAAATTGGAACAACTGACCTATTATGCTTGTTTAATATTGTTGCAAAGTTGTACGGCTTTTTCGTAAACCATGCCTTCAACTTCAAGACATTGCACACTGACTCAGAGATGGTACTGTGTATTCTCGAATTGATGTTAGACAAATTTTTAAGTAGTGCTGTGCATGTCATGTCTCTAATTGAAGTTGGAACTACACTGCATACTTATTTTCTTAGGGTGCATGGAATGGTTTTGTCCTCTGTATTGTTTCTTATTGATTCCTGACAGTAATACTGCATTCTTAGGGTCTGAGTTGGTTGGTTTCTCACCATAAGCTGTTTACGGCTGAATAAATTAATATATAGTTTCTAAAAGTGGAGAAGATATAATATGTGTTTGAGATTTCATATTCTGATGTGTTGGTTCTAACAGGTTCTTAGCAACCCAGAAATGACTCCTCTGCACACATTCTTTTGCAACTATGATTTGAGTGATATGCCTGCTGGGACAAAGGTATGGACAATGTATTACTCCCGCAATACTTGTGTCAGAGCTTGTGCTTTTGTTTCACAGTTGCTTAGAGGACTGGTAATCGATAAAGCTTGAGTACCATTTTCACCTTAGAATATCAACAAGCTATAACTTTGTGAAATATTTTATGTCTAATTACAAGAAAGAAGGGTATCCCAAGAAATAGTTCATTAACAATCTGAAACAAGAAGGCGAGACTGAGGGATCCAAAATTCTGCTTGGGCAGCAGGTACATGTTACCTGGAAGAAAATGCTTAGGTCAATAAAAATGTATGGAGCCTCATTCACAAGGTCCATAAGGTCCATGAAGTCAATGAGCCATTTTAGATGTCTCTACACATAGATATCGACAATAGCGTAAGCCCAAGGGTATCCAGAATTACTATAATGGCATTTGTACTGCAATCCTTGATCGCTTTCATGTAGATTAATAAATTCAGTATAAAAGTTCCTTTCAAATTTTATGGAGAATTATCTGGTTCAGGAGACCTGATTTTGAGAATGGAAACAATGTCAATGTACGATCCAAAGGTTAATTTATCTGTTCCATCTTTATTTTGATATACAATCAACAGGATCTTATGGCTGGCCTTTAAGTAGTTAAGCTGCTTACCTTTCTGATATCTTCAGTACTAGGAACTGACACGTCCTGAGCAGAAGAAGATATTTATGACATGGAGCATACAAATAAATGGTTAAACCTGCTCGGAAGAAGACATATATGAGATGAAGCATACAAATAAATGGTTAACCTGGTGCCTGAGGAACTATGCTCAAACTGCATCACTATGCATAATTATTTCTAATAATTTTTGCATCAAAAAATTTAAAACTTTATATGCAATCAGGGAATAATTAATAGCAAATTTTAGATCTGGTCTTTATATCAATTATTCCAGTTTTCTATAATTAAATACATGAGTGTCACACTCTTGAAGTGGAAAACTATGAACTCAGGTGTAAGACTCAAGGTCAAGCTCTCTTTTGGACCTTGGTTTGGAGCACCTTGCTGATATGCTCCTAGTTGCACCCCTTTGGAAAAATCAGCTGGTTTTTGCCATATTTTGGTTTTTGAATTTCCAAAAAATGATATGGACAACAGTTTTTATTTACGTGGCATTCATTTTCAATGTGTTATATAGATGATCCAATTTGCTGTTTGTTGTAAAATGAAGCAGACATTCATGCGTCAGAAGGTCACTCTGGCCTGTTCGCTGGCTCCTCCAAATCCAGTGAAAGAAGAAGCTAAGAATCATGACATCAACATTGGGCCTAAAGATATACCAGTTTCCAGTGGAAGTGTACATAGCAAGTTTAACAGCAAACCTGCTGAACGTATGAAATTTACATCAAACATAGCATGATTTCCAGGGATACAACTTCTTATGATTAAAACTGTATCCCCTGGCTTTACAGGTTGTGTACATCATGGTGACAGTCAGCAGCATGACATGGCAAGTAAATCAGAAAGTATAGAAAAGATAAGCTCGGCATTTTTCTCATCCGAGGACTGTCTTGGAGAACCAAATGGATTTGATTATGTCATGAATGCAAACAATAGTACTAAATTCAACAATAGCCAGTCTCAAAAAATTGATAACTTTAGTCAATTGGATATGTGCCATTTAACTAGCAGGAAATATGTTAATAGCTCTTCAAAAATCAATAATAATGCAACTGGTGCTGGCGTTCTCCGTTATGCTCTGCATCTACGCTTCATATGTCTGCCTTCTAGGAAATCTTTAAAGTTGAAGCAGAGATGCAAATTTGATTCTTCTTTGGTACCACAAACAAAGAACATGGACAATAAGGAGGAGCGATGCTTTTATTTGTACAATGATCTGAGAGTTGTGTTTCCTCAACGTCATTCAGATGCAGATGAGGGCAAGGTACGGAACTAAAATTTTTGGTAATGTAACCTCTTATGACTTGTACATATTACCACTGTATGTTTTGTATTTCGGACAATATGACCAGTTGCACTTGGACTTCTAGGTTTCTGTCCTAGACACGCATAGTTGTAATTTTTTTGACATATGTATACTTTGGATTCTATATGAATAATGAAACATCTTTGACACTTTTAATTGTCAAATTTTTTTGATTTACTATCATGAGTGCTCATGTCTATAACATATATGTAGACTGAAATGTTGCTACTCTTTGCTGCTTTTGTTTTCAGTCCCAATGTCAACCTGTGAATTCTTGTTAACTGATATGCTTTGTTCATGAATCATGCATTTCATGAGTACTAGATGAACAAATATTTCTGAATTTGATTACAACATGCAAGTATGGGAATTATTATATCCTTGTTTCCGTCATTATATCATGGAAGGTGATAGAGACTACAATCTGAATGCTTGTTCTGTGGAATTATGGTTCATTAGTCAGGATTTTATATATATATATATATATATATGTGTGTGTGTGTGTGTGTGTGTGTGTGTGTGTGTGTGTGTGTGTGTCTATCAAACAAACTGTCATTTCATTGTACTATGGTCTTCTGACAACAATGGTTGACTAGCGAGCAGTAAATTATGTTTCACCTTGAGATTTATTATCTGATCCCTGTATTCGCAAATAAAATGTTGTCAAAGCCTTGGTTGTTTTTGGAGTGCACTGGGGACCAAGATGGGACTTACTCATCTACTCCATTAGGTTAGTGTAGCATTATGTTGATTCAAAACATGTAATGGTATTCAAATTAAGAATTAACACCCCCAATCATATTCTATTTGAAATCCTCAGAAGTATTCTAGTATTCTAGAGGAATTTTATTTATGCATATGGTGGATCGAAGATGGATTGCTAATATTTATGGTGGGTCATCTAGTACTAAACCAAAAGTGCAATCACAAATCAACATTATCAATCGTTATCTACTTTATTACACATTGACAAAAATAGAAGATTTGAGTACATCCAGACCATTAATCCAATCAAACCAGATACGTGTTCCTTATATTGATGAATATTTAAGAAATCTTCAGTCGTTTAACTGTTACATCTTAGGCATTTTGGAAATTGTATAAAAAAATCAGTGTTCTTGGTTTTTGGGTATATCTAGCATCACCAGGTTTTCAATAATAGCAAGAACTTTAAGTTAAATTCTCTCACCAATCTGTGATCAGACATATGCTTGATCTTCCTGCTAGAGCCAAACCCCAGCCACCATATGCTTCATCTTCCTGACAGCGGTGGAATATGGTTTCTTAGTTAATTTGAGCTGGTTAGGAATCCATTTTCTATATGGAATGCTGTAGGTCTATCATTTATTGCCTTATATTTTTTTATGTGGCTTGTTTTCCTTGGATACAACCATTTTGTTGTGAGAATTATTTTAACCTTCAAACATATTAGGGCAAAGACATTAGGATGGTTGTTGAAACTTGACTGTTATTGCTATAAGTCACTATTAAAATTCTGGTGGTTGAAATTGTCTCAAGTAAATCTGATGTTTTAGGGTTTACCTCTTCTTCTGTGCATGATTTCATTCACTTGAAGTTCTGCCCCATTACTGTAAATAGTGATTTTCAGGACAAGCTCATACCTGTTCCACTTTAAATTATTGTTTGCTGAGTAGATAAGATGTTGAAAATGATAGTTTTGGTGCCAAGTCCTGTTATCATATGATTAACAGCCTGCATGTTTAACCCAGACATGCCCTGCTAGGCTACGAAGGCTGCTATGCTTTACTAATCCCTGGCCATGTAGTTATTTTGCTGATGCTATTTATCTGCTGAAGCTAGAGTTGGATTTAGCAGTGAGGTTTCTGAATATGAATTCTTTAATGAAGCGACTGAGATCAGTAATATCAGGTCGTTGCACATTTGCATTCTAGTTCTTTCTGAGTTCTTCTGAAGCTTTAACTGCTGTTCGATAGAATTGTTCCAAACCTCTCTCTTGTCATTTCCCATCTCTTATATCAAAATTTGCAATTCTACCTAACTGGTGCTCCTTGTTAAACTGGGCTTCCAAAGAATGATTTCCATTACAAATCCTTCTAAAGGTTAATGAATATTGTAAATGACCTTTATTCCTGCTGAGCTCTGTTATTGGGCATATATGTATGAGGCTTCTTGCTTAGGTTTAGGTGCTTCATCTTCCAACTACGAGGTTGGATTACAATCTTATTGTGATTGCACGATGCAATTTATCTGTGAACCACCCACATTGTCTTGCATGGATGACTGATTTCTCTGCTATTTCTTATTATATGTTCCACATATTGATTGGAGCTTTATCGTGGTTTCATGAACTTGAGGTGCTGTACTTTCTTTAGATCTGGTTTCCTCATATAAAGCTTTTGTTGGTGGGCAGCTACGGGTGGAGCACCATTTTCCAAATGATCCAAAGTACTTCAACATAAGCAACTGACAGGGTTTATTATCCTGCATGGCTGTCTCGGCCCTGGTGAACTGCACATACCTTCATCTCCCTCGGACATCTTGTTATTTACCATCTCTCTACCAATCTGTAAAGAATTTTCTTTCTTTAGTGATCAGTTAATCCCCACATCCTGGTGTTCTTGGCATTTGCTTGAATTTTATTCTCGTCCGAGATGGTTACCAAGGCAAGTTTGCAGGCTAGTTTATTGCTTCTGCTATTCATCTATAGTGATTATATCCTAAGTGCATAGCTTGAGTTTTGCTAAGGCCACATCTGGTAGCAAAGCTGGTCGGCACCTAGTTCTCTAAATGAGAAACCGAGAGAAACCTAATTCCTGTCAAAATAGAATTTTGAGCAAAAGAAAATAAAAAATAGAGAAAATAGAAAGCAGAAGAGATGCTTGATCACTTCGAGGAGATCGTGACCTTCAAAAGTCTTTAAATTGATTTTGTTAAATTGTTTGTTGTCTAGATGGCCTTTAGAACATTATATATTTATTGGTTTATATTTAATTAAATTGGGTCTTGTGGGGAGTCAAGACGATACAAAAAATCATATGGGATGGGCACCAGAGAAGAAATTATGGGGCAGGCTTCATATTTTGCCATGTTTCCCCTAATACTGATCTTGAAGAAGAACTCAAAAGTCAATAACTCTTTCTACTAATGGAGTTGTCAATTTCATGATTAAAAAACCAAAAAAAGATTGGAAATCACTTGTGATTTTTTTTTTCTCATTTATCGAACATACTTTTTACCGATACACACTATATGGCTAGGTGATACATACTAAGCAAACTAGTTATCTAGCAAGCTAATGCACACTTTTTAGGTAAATCGATACGCAAGTTTTAGAACACGGTACGCAAGTTTTAGAACACGGTGTTTGCCAGTACATAGTACATCACTAGGTAAGACTCACTTGGAAAATTAGTTATCTAGCAATCTAATACATACCTTCAAGTAAATTGATATATAGTTTTTGGAACATTATGTTCACTAGTACACACTACATGGCTAGGTGATATACACTTATCTACTTTCTAATATATACTGCAAGCTTCTTTGATACACCAACAGTGATCTAATATACACATCCAAGTAAATCAATACACGGTTTTTAGAGTACTTTTTACTTATATAAATACATGGCAAGATTATACATACACCAAGCAAATTAGTTATCTAGCAAACTAATGCACACTTTAGGTAAATTGATATACAACTTTCAGAATATGGTGTTCATCGGTACCAGTACAAAGTATATGGTTTTCTAGTTTTATTTAATATTAAAAAATTATATACATACCATTTCTTAGATTCTATGAGCTCTTAAGTGCAAAGATCCTAGAAAGAGAGAGATTTGGCGGAGAAAGGGACTTGGAAAGGAGAAGGGAGATCTAACGGACGGAAGAGATGGCTTGACAAGGAAGAGGATGGATGGAAAGATTTGACGAGAAAGAAAGAGGATGCAGTGCGTGATTTTTTTTTCTTTTTTTCTTTTTTTTTTTTCAAATCATAGGACTGACGACTCCGTTAGTAGAAATTCCTAACTTTTGGATTTCTTCTTTAAGATGGGCATAAAGAGAAACATGACAAAATAAGGAGCCCATCCTATATTTCTTTCTCTGCTACCCACCCCGTATAATTTTTGTTCCAAGACTTGGCCATGGCTTGGTTGGTGAACTGGATCTTTATCTTAGATCCAGCATAATCCGTCGGTTCGACTTTTCTTTTGAGTTAGATGTCCTTAAGCACACTTGCAACATTTATCAACATTCATCTATAAAAAAAAAAATAATTGAGCATCTAGGGTTGCAATTGGATCATGGTTCAAACCTAATTGAGCCATGTCAGATAATTACAAATGGTTGATCTGAACGAGACCAATAATGAATCCAAAACATCTGTCCTTTTGACATGGACAGCCCACAATGGATCTGAGTGTTTAGCTAAAATCCTCCGAGCCACACTCAAATTAACCAACAACGAGATAGGTTCTCTTTCTCATAATTAATTGTCATTTTTGGGGTTACCTCAAATTGACTCTTTTTGGAGGCAGATGACATCCATAGTTGCATGATACTAGAGTGAATTCATTTATGAAAGTAGAAAGGCAAGGTCATGCAAAATGATAACTTTGGTACACTAGCTGCGATGATTGACAAAAAAATATTATTTTTTGATAATAAAACGAATATATTACTATTTTAATCAAGAATTTTAAATAAAAAATTAATTTAATTTTCAATAGTGCTAACCAGCAAGGTGGTAAAATCTCTCATATTTATATAAAAGACTGGATTCATTCAACCTTTGCTCCATTATTTGGCTAGGCTTTCACTCATCTTCGTATTTGTCTGCCCATGAGAGAGAGAGAGAGTAACTTATAGGTTGTAGATGGACATGCTTTGAAATACTCACTTTATCCTCGTTTTCTTTGGATAAGATCATATTTTGGATCTACTCAAGAGGGTAGGAGGTCAAATATCAACCAAGTAGTGTTCAGTTCGAAATTTGACCAAACTAAAATTAGTACTATATGTTTGTCAACCCGCTCCAATCCTCGATTTCAAGAAACTAGCTAGTATTGTTTTATGATAAATTTGTATAATTAATTATTAACTTGAGTTCTTAATGATGAATTATATGCGGTTGTTAATTAATTCTATGAGGAATATATATGTTGTCAATGTGGTTGCATAATATATGGAACTTCCCTTCCTTCTCCTTTAAAAATCATAATTAACAAAAGGGTAATTTCAAATAGGCACTCCTAGAAACTGACAGGTAGTTGGAGCACTCAAAATGAATTTGTGTATATATTGTAGGACCATAAAACAATGTTGTATTTGAAAGTTACTGGAAAGCCAATCATATAATTAATGGTAGTAATTTGTATGGAAGAAAATTTTTGCTTTTGTAGGAGAAAAGGCAAACTTTAAAACCTCCATCTTATGCCTAGCAAGGCATTAGGCTGTGGCCACAGCTAAGCTACTATCCAAAAATAAAGTTCATAAATGCCTTTAAATAAATTATGGACTAAGACCTGTCCTGGTTATCATACAACTCTCTTTAGCAACCAAAGCTTCTTGGATGATTGTATCTCAAAAATCTAGACATCAATAATTGTAGTATCCATATTTCTCCCAGCTCCCTTTCTCTTAGGAAAAACAAATTATCTTTAACTAAATACTAGTGAATTACCACTTCAAAAAAGGACATACCCTCTTTATTGTTTGGATAAAAAGAAAGGAGGAGCTGATATTTTGCTTTATTAATTTTGAGAAGGCTTTGTATTTATTAATTCAGACATTCAACAAGACAAGGCAACATAATTGCAAAAAATGGCGACCCATCCTCGACTCACCAAAAAGCTTGGCTAGCAACAAAAATTGATGCCGTATCATGCTAACTATCAAAACAATCCAAGCTCATACTGGATATTTATCTCAATCCTAAGCAAATATAAGGAGATAACTAAGCTAAACATGAGATTTAATTTGACTTGCTTGGATATTGGCCTTTTTTTATTTCTTTAGAAAATAACAAAAATGTTTAGCATATACACATAGAGATGCCAACCAAGAGAACATAAATCTTGTTGGCCACTCAACTAGCTCGCTAGCCAATCTTGAACATGTTAACTTTGGCTCAAGGTTGAACACCCTTCTGATATGACCAATGACCAAAATGAGCAATCCATGAGTGAAACATTAGTGCCTAAAAGGAAGGCCGAAATATACCTTTTGCAACGATCTTATCATTAGATAAGCTTTTCCTTCATTTTTCCCCCCTAACAAGATAAGCTTTTCTTTATATTCCACATAGATAATAGATTGTTTCTAGCTCGATTTTTTTTATTTTTTCTTTTTATCGAAGCACCTTTCAAATAACATTACCAATAATTATATTCAAAAATATTTTCTTTTTAAAAATCATAAGAATATTTTCCTTTTTTTTTGCTAAACTAGGGAGTTTCTGATAAAAATATTTTTGTAGGGCAACACCAGTTACACCCTTAGAAATCGCACTATTCTATTCTTTCCGTGTGGGATTCCTCCGCTTAAAGTCCGGACGGTTTCCCAACCCTCGCAAACAACCCATATAAAAAGAAGCCAATTCACATGAGAACAAAGGAATGTACGTCAAAGTTTATCCTTTCGGTAAACAGTTGACGAGATAAGAGGGATTTGGTTAAACTGACCGAGAGTGACCAGATCTCTCTCACACGCACACCTTCGAACGCCCGACTTCCTACGCTGATAGTAGGAGCTTGGCTCGCTCAAAACCAAACTTTATCCGCCTCTCTCCATCTCTCATCTATTATCTATCACTCCGTCTCCTGAAATCTCTCCATTCTTTTCTCTCTTCTTTAGACTTGGATTTCTTTCTCTTTTTTCTTCTTTGCATTAGATTATAAGAGGGGCTAACTTCTAAGAGAGAGAGAGAGAAAAAAACTATGAAGATGGATCAAGACCGGTTGAGGAATGCTCATAATAAGTATGTAAGTGCTCATGCTTTGTTCAGGCTATTGGCAGGTGCGACCACACTAGCTGCAGCTTTGGTCATGGGCTTGAACAAAGAAACCAAGAGTATTGCTGGATACCAAATGGTGGCTTCTTACAAAACATCTCCTGCCTTCGAGTAAGTTTTTATGTGGTATATTTTATCAAATCTATAAGTTTGTGATTTGTAATCATTGTTTATGTTTTCTTACTTTTCTTTCAGGTTCTTTCTTGTGGGGAATGCGATTACTTGTGGGTACACAATAGCTTCTCTGCCTTTTGTTTCCAAGCTGGTGGAAGGCTACTTATTGGATCTGTTGGATCTGGTATGCCATGTCTTTTCATTGTCTTGCTTGCAGTAAGGAACATAGAAAGCTTGATCTTTAATGTTGGATCTAATGTTTTAAAGGAAGGGCTTGAGACATCTATACATACATACATAAATACATACATACATGCATACACACACACCCACACACATATAAACACATATTTCCTTTGTTCTTTTTTCAATTCAATTTTTTAATAGGTATTTATATGGTTAGAGATCCATGAAGCACGTACACAAAGTGCAACCAAAGGGAAATCCAATCTTAAATGCATAGGAAAGAGAGTGAACACAGAAGACAACCAGACCAGCATATATAAGATCTGGCATTTTTTTTTTTTTTTTTCAAATCAGGGAAACAAAATTTTGTATATGATTAGAAATAATTCTAAGTCTCCCGCAGGTGAAACGTGCCTAAGTACCATATTTTGTTTGTTTATTTATGTGTTTATTTGTTTAGAAATAATGATGGGAGTACAACCCGCTGCAATTGGAGAACTAAAATGGATGCAGGGCTGTAACTTAGTTTGCTAAAATATTTACTTCCTGTGAACTACATATGGCACAACTTTTTTTTTTTTTTAGAAACATATGAAAAAACTTAACCATGACGGTTACTTGAGTTTTTTTTTTTTTGAAAAAAATATTTATTTAAGAGCAATGGTGGGAGAGCCACCAAATATAATCACTAAAGTTATTTAGAGAAAAAAATTCTCAAGGTTCAGACTTAAATTGACGTTCGGAGTATAAAAAAGAATTAACTCCTTTACATACCAGAAAAATGATTCTAGGTATAATAACCCGAGCTTAAAACAAAAACTACTAGGACAAACATCTTCTTGAATTAAATTCCAATGTGAGCATGTATGTGCACCCACGCAATGCCGTAGTTCGGAGCATTGCTAAGCTAATAAGGCAATTTAATTCCATTGAAAATAGATTTGCATAATTTTTCTATCAAATTAAATTTAAAAATAAAATATTTCCTGAACAAATAAATAACAGATGGGGCAGTGGTAGGAGGTTAAGATGGTTGTCAAATAAAGTAGACTACATAAGTATTTGCACATGTTCGATCGAGTCTATTCAAAATAACTTTGTGCTAAAAAATGTTGATGAAAGTAACATATTGTTGGTTGGCTTAACCAAATTTTGAAGAGTTTCAAGTTTCCTTCCTGCTTCTTTTTTCACTTCCATGAAAATGCCTACTCACATGGATGGAATCTGAGATGAATGGAACCTTTATTGCAACTAATCTCTCTCCATAACACAAATGTCAGGGCATGTGTGTGTGTCTCAAAATTGTTACAATGGGACAAGAAAAGGGAAGGAAAGATCCAAGCTAATACAGATGAAGTTTTCTTTCATTTTATTTTTATTTTTGAGAGAGAGAGAGAGAAGGGGAGGGAGACCTATCTATTTATGATTAACTAGGTGCAGATATAGATACATCATCAACCTTGAACCCAGAACCTCTGGTTGTTAAGCAAAGAGGTGTGACTATGGGGATAAATTAGAAAAGCTTCAAGCAACACCAGATGCAACTCTTGGTAGAAGGGAACGAGGACTAGTAAAAAGCCACATTCGAATAGCTGCACCAAGATTTTGATGTTTGTGGTTATGGTGTATGCAGGTAAGTTTGGTTCTTTTGATGGCCTCAGCTTCGGCGGCTACAGCAATAGGCTACCTGGGGAAGGAGGGGAATGATCAAATTGGATGGATGAAGGTGTGTCCCTACTATGAGAAGTTCTGTAACGGGGTTGCCATCTCTTTGGTCTTCTCATATGTCGGCCTTCTATTCTTGTTACTCATATGCGTCCTCTCTTCTGTGTACAAGACCAGACAAAGCAACAAGTCATGAATCCGAGGTCCACAGTTGAGGAAAAAGAGGAAACAGAAGATCTTACAGTCTGTGTTAAACTTCTTTTTAACTTGCAAACAATTGCCTTCCAGAAATTATGCATGCTATTTCACCTTATTGTAGTCTAAATTTATGATCCTGCTGCTTTCAACTTAGGGAGTAGATTTGTAGTCTGTTATAAGAGAATGTTTGCTTAGGGATGATAATCTAATGGCTTTCCATCCACAAATTGCGATGAGAAAAGAGTTGAATGAAATCATTGAGTTATGAAGCTCTAAGGCAATGCATTCCATGATCATAAAAGCAGCAAATACAATAGTATTGTTTACAACAAAAAACACTCAAAACCAAGGAGAAATTTTTTGGTGCCCATAAATCAGAACCTGCTGATCAAGATTTAAACCATTTGTCTAACTGTGGGTTTAATGAGAAGACATGCTACACAAAAGGCAGTCCCATCTTTATAACCAATGTTTTGTGATTGCGAAATTACATTTACCCAGAAGTTCAACAAAGCCCAGTTACTTCTGTAAGGGCAAATTAATGAAAGAGATGAATCTGCATTACAACAAATACCATATATAGGAAATTGCTGCTCTCTAAACAAATTCATGGAAGACATAAAAACAAAGACAAAAAGAAGTGATATACCAAGATGGCTCCATCAGAGACCCATCTAACCACCATTTCCAAGATGTACAGCATCAGTAGACTTCACAAAACGACCCTTTACACGTTTTCTGGTGTCTGCTCTTGCCTTCCTGGACTCATAGCGGATATGCTTATTATATCTGTAGATTTCAGACAGAAAAATGTTGAAGAAGAGAATCATCTTAGTATCTAACCAAGCATGGATTGTAAAAAGAAGACTAAAGGAGAGGGAATAAATAAGAAAGTTAATTCCATGCCTGCGAGTTTTCCTTTTTTCTTTGTACCGTAGCATGGCAATGCCCCTGTTCTGGGCCAGCAACTCACTGTCAACTTTCTTGGTTTCTTTCACTGTTTCATTACCTAGAAGGGGCTGTTCTCCAAAAGATATTTGTCTTGCATTGCCACCAGGTCCAGAATTATGTGAAGCCAAACACAAAGGCCTAACTGTAGTTGATGCATCATTTCCAGAGTCTGTTGGTCCATTGGTGGCTGAATTATTAGAATTATTATTCCACTTGCTGGTTGTGTTTACTGTGCTCAGCTGGAGAAAAGAGAATGCACGGCAAGATAAAAACCCTAGGATGTTATCAATTAAGCAATACAGGATGTTCAGCTTTCACTGTCATGTATTAGCTGGTGTTGGATGTCATGTCTACCACCTACTACCAACTTTGCATCATCACACTCATGAATTGGTAATAAATTTATAAAGTCAGGTACTCCTATATTTATACACTTGCAAGAATTCTAGGATGTACAGTTTGACATGCATGAATGTCTTATGCTCACTATATAAAGAACTTGAGAAATCTTTCTTTAGTTCATGCATCCTCACCGAGATCGAAATTGAAGAGCTGACTTGTGATTTAATTCTGGGAAGACTATGCAGAGTGGTTGGCAACAAGGACTCAAAGATAACACTTAGGGTGGCCAGTATGTGTGACTTCAGATAAGAAAAGTTTTGAGTACTTGGGGCAGATTTACTATTTTTTGTTTTGGTACAATAAATAATAATTTAATGCATTCAAGTCTCAGAAATGAGTTGCAATTACTGAGCCAGAACAAATTTGAGAACAATGACCTGGCTTGAAGCCCTAATTCTTAGAACTCTAAATGGTTAACTCAACAGGTGTTGGGCAAAACCATGCCTGGGCCCATTCATGGTGCTCATTATGTGTTAGTACTAGCGACCTTGATGGTTGTCAAGAGAGTAAACCACGAAATTGGAATGATGAAGGGAAATTTTCATTTGGGGCTTTGAATAGCACATGAAAACCATAGATTCTCATGCATGCACTCCGGCACACAGAAGCACAGAAACATATAACCCAATTTTTCTTTTTGTTTTTTAGAGAGAGGGAGGCCCTAAAATCCTGCACACCACAAGTAGTTCTTTATGACCTAAGAGCTTGCAGCAATGCTTCATTAGGAACTGAATAGAGACTGGCAACATTACAGGAATTGTGATGACAATACGGAAACAATAATGAAACTATAAACAATATATAAGGCCTAATGCTACAGCTCTCTAATGCAGGTCAAAATTATTAGTCTTGTAATATCAAAATAAACAACAGTTATAGCTACTAGCAAAATGTATCCATTTTTTTACAAAAAAAAGCAAAATGTAATATTTTATTATATTTTAAAGATGCCAGACATTCTGAATCTAATTAGTAATTACTTGCAGTATATAGAAAATATAAGTACAAGTTAACTTACATTTTGAGATGGTATGTGGCAGATATTAGAAGACGAGATATCCTCATTTGCCAAAGGGCAATTTGTATCATATATGTCTTCCAAGAGTTTTGTAGTTGCAAAGGTATTTTCTTTGAGAAGATCATTGTAATTTTTGATCATAAAACCTCCACTGTTTGTATCATATCCAATTTCAAGTGCAGAAGGCTCATCATGATCCCTTGATCTTCCTAAGTTTAAATCCCATATCTGCAAGGCAATAGATATAACATATTACCAATTTGAAGATGTCCAAACACTAAGAATACACTTCCACAAGTTGATTATAGATCAGGGGTGCATGTAATGACATGACGAAAACAGCATGAGGACAAACAATAGAAAGCTGCAAAAAAGAGAAACAGAGATGGGATGAAAAAACCCATGAGTTTTAGCTGCAGATGCCACTTAACCTCTCATCCAAATATCAGAATTAACTATTTATCATTTTCACTGAAAGTATAATATATATATATATATATATATATATATATATATATATATATATATATTGATGAAAAAAGTATTTTATTTATTGATTCCGGAAAAATGAAAAATGTTTGAAAACTATGGCATATCCATTATCACCCTTATTGAATTGGCAGACAATAGATCGATAAATGTGCTTGTTTTCTTGTCAAAATCCAGTTCAAGATTTGAACATGGTATTGAGCCTTCCGTTGACTCCACTTGAACAGAATTGCACTTTGGATGGAACTAGTAACTCTTTTCTACTATTCAATTATTGGTTCGGCAAGTTATTAAATGTTACTACTGTGGCAATATTGGCAATGATTGCTGTGACATTTTACGATATCGACAAGTTCAATATTATCAGCACTGACTTCGCAATAAAAGAATTATTGAAAATCATTGCTTATCCTACTTATGTTAAGATTATATTCCTAGTTTTATTCTACTAAAATACTTATCCTTTAGTAGTAATCAAGTCTTATTTTTTAATAAGTGATAGTTATCCTCATCATTTAGTAGTTATAAAGTCTTATCTTTTATTGGGTAATAGTTATCCTTATCCTTGAGTAATGATCAAATCTTACCTTTTAGTAGGTGCTGGTTTCTGAATTTGAGTAGGAATCAAACATCTCACCATTGATGCTCTATTTAAAGGGACCACTGTGAAGGAGAAAATGAGAGTTGTCCTTCTTGATAAGTAGTGAGAGAGTTTTTTTTTGTGTGGTTCAACTTCTTAATATTCTTTCTCACTAAATTTTTTTCTTTTCTGTTTTTTGTTTGGTGTTTGTTCCAGCGTAGCATGCCGTTCTACAAAAAGCTCTTGAATCCAAAGGAAGAATTCACAAGACTAAAAACAATAATTGGTTCAAAGGAGACCAAACCTGAGCTGAGCGATCTGTCAGACCGCAATTCCACAGCAGATCCTCATCCTCCACAAGCTTATTCAGCTCAGAGCACTCCGCGGGAGCCAGCATGAGCAGGGAAGTGTACGGCATGGGCTGCGAGGAGCCCCGCATGTCTTTGTTCCCGCCGGCTGCCTTCCCACAATGCAATCTGGGGCCCGGGTTCGACGGCATCGAGGCCCCCGCCGAGTCCCTCTTGGCCAGCTCCGTCAGCTGCTGGAAAAGCGCCTTCTTTCCGACCGGGCTCTTGTGGAGCTTGGCCCCGGAGGGGATATACGGGGTGCAGGGCACGTACAGATCCCGGGACACCTGATCTCCGGCCAGAATCGAATCTAGCGAGGACCAGTTCGAGAACAGCTGGTCGGGGGTGGAGAGGGGAGGGGAGGCGGCCTCCTTGGCCGCGAGATCAACGCCACACGAGGCGGCGAGGTCGAGGGCGGAGGGGCAGCCGGAGAAGCCCTCGAGGGGGGTCCTGGGGTGGACGGCGCCGCCCCCACCTCCGTGGGCGTCCCCGTCGCAGTCGAGGCAGAGAGCGAGGCCGTCGGCGGCGCAGCGGGAGGCGGCGGGATGGGCGCCGCAGTTGTCGCAGGCGAGGGAGCGGACGTGCTTGCACGCCAGCGAGTTGGCGGCGTGGACGTGGCGGTCGCACGGCAGGCAGAGCCGGGCAGCGTCGGCGCGGCAGTAGAGCACCGCCGCGGCCTCTCCGCAGTAGTCGCACGGCAAAGTCCGCAACGATCTCTTCTCCTCCCCCATTTCCCTCCGAGATCCCGGATCCAAAAAAGAAAACCCTAAAATTGAGATCTTTCGAGAGCTCTCGAGCTGATATGAAGAGCCCTAACCTTTCTTCTACTCCGTTTGAGCTGCTTCTCTTCTTCTCGTCTCTCCGGAGAGGATTCGATCTGGAGACTCTCACCGGTTCTTCTCAAACCCAAAACCTAACACTACAATTATGGGAAGGGTAAACGAGGGAGGAAGGAGATCGAAATCCAAGACTTATCAACGATGCCACCGACTTCTCTCTCTTCTGTCTCTTTCCATATATTCGAAAGGAAGTGTGAGAACAGAGAGGAACTAAAGCCTCATTTGGTTCGCGGGAAGCATTTTTCTTCATAGGAATATGATTCTTGAGAAACAAATTTTTAGGAAGAGGATGCCTAGGAAAGCACTTTTAGCATGTTTGGTTGACCATAAAAAAGTGACAAATTTCCAAAATACTTATGTTTGGTTGGCCATCCACTTTTCTAGAAAAGTTATATATAATTTCTATTATGCCCTTAATAAAAATTAGGTTTTTAATGCCTCTTTAATGTTTCTTTAATGCTGAAGGGACTTTTTGGGAAAAAGTAAAAATGGAGTGATTTCCACCTCATAGGAAAGTAACTTTCCCATGAGGGAAAGGGCAATCGACCAGCTGTGTCAGGTCGAACAGCAAACGCTCTATAGAATGACGTGTAAGACTGCTACTGGGTGTCCAATGTGGGTCCAACTGCAAAGTAATGTTTGAGGAGAAGCCACGTTGTCGAACAGCGAGGGGAGCGGCGGAGGAGGAAACAGCGGAGGGGAGGAGGGGGCTGAGGGAGATATTTCGGGGGAATGAGTGGGGCCCGCGGGGGAAGGAAAATATCTTCGCTTTATGCTGAGCTGGCTGCGGCATCATCATCTCCCTCTGACCCTGTTCACCTTACGGCCGGTCAGCACGTGTCTCGCACAGATTTTGGACTTAAAATAATCTAAGGACGACAGCGATGCCATATGCATCAAGAAAACATATATAAAATGACGTGGCAGCTAACTATAATAGTATACAAATTTATGGTGCAAAAATTGAAAACACTTGTAAGGCACCTTTGAATCATGGATATGGTTGGAGAATCTTAGTGTATCATACCTTAGATGTCTGAAATAAGATGATATCTTCAGCTAGTAGGGTCGAAACTATGGTAAGCCAAAGCATATCCTATATAGTTTTCAATCTTTGTCATTATTGCCACCACCATAGGTAATGAATCAGCAGGTCTTGTGATACATAGAGCCTAAGTATCTCGGTTCGGCTGGTAAATGTGATAGAGAAAACATAATCGATGATGCAAATGTTAAATCGGGGCATTGTACATATTCTACTACAATTTTTGGTAGGTTATAATTTAATGAATTGACATGCTAAACCTCAATCATTCTACTAAGTTACAAAGTTTACAATACAAAATCATTGTAGACTTGCTGAGGGTAATAACATGTCTCTATCTTGTTCAAAAAGAGGGAAAATTTGATGGCTTTCTGGTCACTTCTCTGCCATATGACCTCACTGCTTTTGATCCCAGGCTAGGTAATACCAGTGAAATAGGCAATGGCAGCTGCCAATAGGTAAATGTTATTTAATGAAAACACTGCTATTACTTTAGAGATCATGTGATTAATTTCCATTCTATCTAAATAGAAGAGCAAATTTAGAGAAGCCACTAAACGCAATATGAAACATGGAAATAACCAATTGAGCTTTTTTCTTCTCTTTTTCTCTAGGCGATTCAATAGATAGGTTGGTGTGGGTTTAGAGGCTGGCCCTCTCTAGCAACAGGCTTCTGTCATACAATAACGAGGCAATATAAGTGCTTTTCTACTTCATGCAGCACAAGTTTTTTTTTACACTAACCATATATTTCTAGCCAAATAATTCAACCCATGGCATTCACAATATGAGTGAATAGTCGTAGACAACTTTACAATTTGCTTTAGTAACGTTCGCATTACTAAGGGAAATGCATAAATCATGATAAAGTGTAGGTTTGCCAAGCATCACAAAGTAGCTAATCATCTCCAAGAACAAGATAATTTTAATTCCCTTATTTTAGTTATTTTCAATTTTAAGATCACCTCTAGAATGCTTCTTAGTAAATTATATTGTAATATCTTATTTTACTTTTAACATCGCTCTATTATAATGGGAAATGGTTTGAGTTTTCTCTCATGGTTTGCGAAAAAAGGTCAGGTCCTTGCTTAAATTAATCTTATACAAATTTCTATGCTTAAGAAAGTATGTAATATACCTACAGATCACTATCAATAACTTTACCAATGGCTCAGTTTAGAGCCTCGTGGCATAAGATAATGACAAAGGAAAATGACATAATAAGATAAAAGACTTAAGCCATTAGAAGTAGCAAGCTTTTTTCGGGGTTTGCTCCTCTAATGGCTTGGTCGTAAAAGTCGAGAGGATGGGCCATCTAAAAGTTTCAAACTTGAAACCCAAGTATCGTTGTCACGGAGCCTTGTAATTCTCACTGCAATAAGATTATAAGAGTAGGGTTGGTGGTGGATGTAGCAGAAAGCTGTCCATTTTTCAATGTAGTTGTTGGCAATTACTTCCAACTTAATGAGATTCCTTGATTCCAGTTGATCAATGGGATTTAGGTTGACATTTGAGTCGACAATGTAACGTATACCTTGTGTCCACGTAAATTGTCTAGAAAGTTGCTGAAGGAAGTAGGAGTCCAATCCATACTTTTTATTGGTTGGAATATTCCTAATGAGGTCGATGGTATCGCGTTCCTCGCAATGTATTGTCAGCTTTGGGAAGGAGTTTTAGAGTCTCTTTCCCTCCTCACGGTTTTGCCCCACAAAAGGTGCCTTGCGAGGAAAAGAGTTCCCCCATCCATTTAAGGCACACTGTACTTTTCTGCTATCTAGCGGATGTGGGACTAAGTTCGAGGCCCTTTATTTCCACAACATCAGCCTTCCAGCGGAAAGGTCTGTATCGGGATCAAGGGCTCTCAACGAAATCACCAATGATGAGGTCGAGAGTATCCCCCGACCCCCGGTCTCAGACCTTAGTCCCCACTGATCGTAGGCAGAAGAATGGTTGCATCCCTTGCAAGGTATTGTCTGCTTTGGGGAGGGATTTCATAGTCTCTTCCCCTCCTCACTGTTTTGCCCCACAAAAGGCACCTTACGAAGAAAAAGGCCCCCCATCCTTTTAAAGCACAGACCTTTCCGCTACCTAGCCGATGTGGGACTAAGTTCGAGACCCTTTATTCCCACAACACCAATCATAATGTAAATCTTGGGCTATCAAAAAGCTAGCCATATATCATCTTGCTCAGCCTTCTTCTTCAATTTCTTCTTCTTTTGCTTCTTCTTTTTCGGCTTGCAGAAACAAAGTTCAGAGCCAAACAAATTCTACAGCAATAGCATCAGCCATCACCTAGCGATTAATAGGTGAAGCAAACACATTCATTCTGATTGTCTGTCTCTAAGTTATAGTAGCCTCTTTGGCAAGATAATCTGCCACTTGATCAGTCTTTCTAAAAATGTAGTTGCAAGAGAAACTCTAAGATGTTCAGCCTTAAATTTGAGGAAGTAGTAGGGTATTGCTGCTCCTCCTGCTGCATTCATTGGCTTCAACCTCATTGGTCCAAATTCTCTCATTCAAGATGAGGAACCATGCTGGACCAAAAGAGAAATCTAAGTATGGATCAAAATACTTGAGTTCCCTAGTAAAATCTAATTCGAGGAAGAAATTCATGAACATTTCGAAGCTAAAGCTACTAGGATGAGCGACGAACGTCTATCTCATGGCCATAAGTGAGTGACCATGCATCTTGAGGGTATCACTAGGTTGTTACCTTAGGCTTCAACTCCAGAAAATAAGCAAATTATTATAGATGCAGAGGATACAAAGGACCTCCCCCTACTATGACTCGATCGGTCACCATAGTGTTGGGCAAGAATGAAGCAAGCCAAGGCTATTCTTCTACCTGAGGCAAGGGCAACTACAATCCTGGCATGTCTTGTGACCTTGATCATTGGGACACATTAGATATAATTGCGCAACCAAATCAATAAGAATGAATAGTGCTTGAGGTATGTGACTGGACTTCTTTCTTTCTAATACCTATATAGCTAAGACCCATGTTTTCATGCCATGGAGCAAAGGGAAACGGGAAAGCAAAGGAAACAAGGAAAATAGGGTTTATGCAATGAGGAAGGGAAAAGAGTAAGAGCAAAGGTGGAAAAGGTAATGGAATTTTTAAAGACTTTAAATAATTCCACTTAATTAGACAACGGCTAGCACACATGGCTGTCATTCATTAGCATATAAAGAATATAACCATTAAGTGGCTATCATTATTAAGGAATTCATTCACTCTCAAAAAAACCTTAATGATTACGAGATTTGCAAAACCTAAAATTTAAAAGTACACCAATTTTTCAAAAATTAAAAACAAATTCCCAAAGGGGAGGGACATATGTTTACCCTAAATTTTATTGGCTACATAGTATGTGTTGCAGGGACGGCGCTTTGGCCGGAGCCTCGCGCAACAGCATGGCCCATACCGACCAAGCAGGAAGAAACCGCGTCTCCTCGCGAGGTATTGTCCGCTTTGGGCTGCGCCTGCCACACTAGGGGGTTCGCGTTGGTACTGCCTCTGAGCCGTACGCTAGGAGGTCCGCGTAGGTACTGCTCCGCCCTCACGATTTTGCCCTTCAAAAGGTGCCTCGCAAGAAAAAGGGCTTTGCCCCCCATTTAAGGCACGGAACCTTTCCGCTTTAGCCGATGTGGGACTATGTTCGACCCCCTTCCACAACAGTATGCATTTGCTATACTACAATAATCATATTCATATGAATGTGAGTTTTGATTAGCATCGAGCTGGTTAGACAAGTGATCAGCATGTGAGAAGCAAAGAAGTAATTCCAAAATAATAGATCATTAGAACCGTGGACACAAGATGTTTCAAAAATGGTTTCTTAAAACCAGTTGTTATTTGGTTATCAAGCTTTAAAAGGAAGACTCGGACCACGATCACTCTCTTGGCATGACATCTAATTGATTTCTACTTGTTATCTACAGTAGAGTTCTTTGGGAGAACCCATAAACTTTCTCTTTGTATCTTTCTACTCTAGCGCAATAACTGTTTCATCCTCGACAATCTCTATTTTGTTTTCAATTACTTTTCCTTTTATATAATCAATCCTCCATTGGATTGTTTCTCCACCTGTAAATTATTATTTTCTTATTTGCTTTAGTTCTTCATGATATTCTTTTATGTCCCTTTATTAAGGCAGCTCAAATCTAGTTTTCTGATCGACCTAATTCTACTAATCGACCTGGTCAATCTAGCAGGCTAGCGAACTAATTGATGATTAGTTTTAATATATATATATATATATATATATATATATATATATTGAGCTCAAGTTTCAGACATTTTAACCAAAAATGGAATCACTGCCTAAAGAGCTACAGACATACTCTTTTCATGCTTGCGTATGTTATGCTTTGACTTATTTTTCATGCATCACTCGCTCATCATAACTTCTCCTTGCATTTCCAATACAAAACAAATTACAAAACATTCGAGTAACATGTGCCACATAGTGATGCCTAGACAGTGCTAAGCCGTTCCAGTACAATGTTCAATTAAAAATTAAATATTGGAGAGTTAGAACTTAGAAGGATAGAAAATAAGAGGGTATTTGGTATGGGGTGATGACCCCGAGATCAAGGATAATATAGGTGGAGATGACGAGATCACCAAATTTGGTTGCACTTCAGCGATCCTAAAAGTTAAATATTCCATCTTTCTTCTGCAGAAGTTCAGCTGGCTACAAGGTATTTATTATGCAAAAAAAAAGAAGCAAATCCTTGTTTTAACATCTCAATCTTTACAGACATGCTTAGATGTGGTATCCATTTTACTGTGTCTCACTTTGACTTTATCAATTTTCTTCATCATGAAAAGTTAGATGTTTCATTTGCACATATTTTGCGAATAATTCCACATCTGCTATATTGAGTTCTCCTTCATGACCTTCATCGTACGTAAGGACACAATTTAGGTTTTCACTGCCAATTTATAACTGAGTTTCTGCTGGAGAACTTTCCTTGATAATTTCTTGGTGCAATAAAGCATAGGATGGAAACACAAATTATAAAATCCATTGTGTATTACAACTAGAGTCTTCGTGGAAGTTTCCATTGTAATTTCTTTGTGAAAGTCAAGCACATCTTTCAACACAAGTTTCTTGGATGTGTGTGATGCATGCGGCTAAAGCATCCTAACAGGCTAAGAAATTTGAACCTTACTACTACACGATTGATCATTTCAAAATGCGAATCCAAATGATCAATTATAAAAAATCCATTTATTCTTCGACACTTTCCATTTCTTTATATGGCAAATAATCCTAAATGAATAGGTGCAGAAGTTGACTTGAGGCATTTCCTCTATCCTTTCTTACCTGAAAAGCAGGCCTCCTATATTCCTCGGGATGAATAAGGGTAGCACAAGAATATTCACCTATTATCTATCTTTCATTATCACCTCTTGTTAATGTTGGTGCTATGAAATAAATAGAATAATGCTATGTTGCCGGCAATATAAATAACAAAATAAATACAATAACGCTATGTTAACTGACCATTTGATTCCAAAAATTTAAACTATTAGAAAAGAATATCTAGCTTGTCTTATAACTTCTCTATGTGTTCAAATGCTAGTGTAAACATTATTCACATAATATAGGCTGGACCTAGGTAGCGCCTATTTTCATTCAAATAGTGATTGGATATATATCCATGGCTTCAAATCTGGTGTACTAGACTATGTCCAAAATTTGAAACTAGGTCTTGCTTGATTTTTTTCATTTTTTTAAGATCTAAGATATGGGAGAATTCCTAGCAAATTGGGTGAAGGCAGGACTCAGAACCATGTTCTAGGTACCAACTCCCAAAGAGTTCAGTAAGTACACTCTTAACACCGGCCCTCATTTGAACAAGTATTAATAGACCTATATTAGAATTGAGCCAAATAAAAGTCATAAATCTACAAAAATACTGTCGATGAGTTCTAAGTAGTACGTTGTTGCACACATGCAGACAAGCACAGACATAGAAACAAGAAAAAAAACAAAGATTACTCAAAATATTATATGGGGCTAAAAAGCAATATGAAGATGAGGGATCCATCACTTGATTTGATTGCCATCTTACAATTAGTTCTTCTTGACTGATTTTTTTAATTTCAAATCCTTAATTTCAATGGGTATCTTATGTTCTTGTTTATTGGTACACCAAAAAAAAAAAAAAAAGAAGTAAAATTGCAGTACAATTATGTACAAAAACTAATTAACTTTATGTGAAACCATATCTAATTGTATGCATGGGACTAAAAAGGTAAAGTTAAATAAAGAACTTAGTGTTACTCGTCCAAAGGTTCTTTTTTTTCTTTTTGCATAGTCAGGCTGTAATTTATTGAGCATTCTTCATATTTCATTTAACATTCATCCTTGGTATATAATTCAAAGCACTTATTAAACACTTTGCACCTTGTTTGTTTATACTCTTATGCCTATTTTCTATATATTTGTAATTGTTTTATATACAATTATACCTTTATTTTGTAGATAGGACAAGGATTAAAAGATAAACCAGGATTAAAATAAAGGATGGCAAAGTAAATTTTTGGTCAACTAAGTATTTGACTATTAAAACAGAGGGTGAAATTACTTCCTCATCTCCTCCATATGTAAAGATAACTCAAGAGCCTGGACATTTCAAAGCTAGGCTTCCAAAAGATGAAGCCTCTAAATATGATATTCAACATAGAGAACTTTTTTAATGAAGAAAGCCCCACATGAATGGTCACCCTAGTTTAGGACTCAAGTTGATAGATCAAGGACTATTTTCTTATCCTCTCGCTTTATTCAAAGGACACATGCATGTATTGCACATATCCAATACTAGTGTGCACAATAGCAAAGATGATGATAATAATAAAAAATAATGAAATTTAAATATTAATCAAGCTCATTTAATTTAACTGTTTGATGCCACAACTCCATCATTTATTGCATGTTCCTATGAATTGCAAATCCCAATTCTAGGGTATTGTGGTTGACGTACGAATTGTTCAAATCTAGGACCCTATCTGAACTAAATCTCATAGATGAAATTTATTTCATCCAGTTCTAGGCGAATAAACTCACAATTAGGTATAGATAAACCAGTTGCTCTTTGATAGCATCTAATGGGATTGAAACGATCTCCTTGACTTTTCCTTCCTACATCCACCAATTGTTCTCCATCCCTAATCGAAACCCATAGGATAAATGCAAGGCCACCATCTGCTGAGTATGACGTTCCAAACTAATGAATGCCATACCCCTAGGAGATTATGAGAACATCCAATAATCAATTCCCAAACTGTCTCCTTAGTCCACCAATTTCTCCACCCATTTTATTATCTTCAATCTTTTAAAGAAGTACTTTACATCAGCTAGATGTTCAATTTTATATTGTAAAATTTGTCTCCGACTATGTAGTCGTATTTTTTTTTTCTCGATACAACGGCGACTCACACCATATAAGCGTGGGTGCACCCAGTCCTATTTGACAAGAGGAGCCGACGAAGAAAGGGAGGAACAATATGGATGCTATCCTATAGAAATTCTTCTGAATGATGCGCAGCGAAAAAAGCAATCCAATTGGCGATAGATATTCGTCGAAACATATGGGTGACAAAAAAATAATCAAGCCCAAGTCATCTTCTAAGTCGATACTGTGTACTCCCACCGTGCACCTCGCACGCGCCGTGGACACACCCCATAGAGAGAACCAAGGCCCGTCCATCCTTCTTTATATGTACGTACTTACCCAGCCTGTTGAGCCAACCAGCCGCAGAAGGACGAAAGAATGAGCTACCAGCAAATCCCTCCGAGGGGCTCCTACCCTCCACCAGGCAAAGATCGCTCTCTTTTTTAATCTAGATTTCAATGAATTTTGTTATGCTTTCTTGGATTTTCTTGAATTTCACCAGATCGTGGAGAGATGAAGATGGTATTGAGATGATTGGGATGTGTTGGTTGGTTTGGTTTGGTTGCAGGATACGCACAACCCTACCCACCTCCGCCATATGGATCTCAACCTTATCCTCGACCTCCACCACCCCAAGGAGTCTACCCTCCTCCCCCACCGCCGGGGTACCAGGGCTACTTCCATGATGGGTATCCTCCTCCGCCTCCGCCTCCTCCATCTCAGCCCTACTACCACAGCCATGATGATGGTGCTTCCTGTTCCTCCTTCATACGTGGATGGTATGCATCTCGTCTCGCAGTCCTCCCCCTTCGCCTCTTGTTTTGTTTTCTTTTTCATTTCTCTCCAATTTCTAATTGACGCTTTGGTTATTCTGGATTGATGGAGAAGTGGGATCGATTTAGTTGGCTCGATCTATTTGCTTACTTTGTTATATTTCTAAGTGATTTACTTATTTTCCCCCCTTTTCTTGCTGCTGGTTGTGTACAAATTATGATCTTTGATTTGGCATGGCCTGTTAGATATGATGTCACTACTACTTTTTTTTTTGGTTTGAGAAATGGAATATTTGATTATGTTAATTGATTACTTTTGTTCTAGATGTGGATTATGCTAGTTTTCTGGCCCCTCTAGATGTTATTAGGTCACAGATGTTGCATTAAAAAATTATGGAATTGCGTTCGACATATTGATCTTAAATTTAGACTCTCATATCTTCTTTATTGAACATCGTAGCCGTTAAATCTACTGGAACATATCATCGAACAAATGGGACAGAAGAAGTCGTAAAAAGACAAGCTGTAGCCCTTCGACTCTTTGGTTCTCTCCTGTTTGCCACCCCAACCAATAGCTCCTGTTCATTGTCCTCTCAAGGGATTGATGATAGGCAACATGGCATCCAATTCCATCTGTTTGACTCTGGATCACATCTCGCAGAGGAGCTTACTACCATTGTCCTTTGGCTTCCAATGACCAACTGCACCAAATCCATCTTCTATTCTCTGCTTTACCTCCCTACAACCCTAGATCTACCATCACCCTTGGTAGTGGTGGAGCTGATTTCCTTTTCTACTGTTTCCTTTATCCCTCTCACCATCATGCCGCACCTTGTGTCTTCCATCCTCACATGTTTGAAGTTGGATCCAGCTACCCCTCAACTATTTTCTCCTTTCTCCTCTTCTAAACCCTATTTCATTCTCACTCCTCTCCTAAACCTTATATCAGCCAACCAGTGCAAAGTACCCCAACCTCAGATTGTCAAAATGCCTAGGAAATCCTAGGCGGTGACCCCTTTGTTGGGAACCCGCCCATGCCGCTGATATTTCAAAACAAAAATCAGATGGCAGCGGAATCGACATGCACGGGTTCGACGTTCATCGCATGAACGTTGTTTCGAGACCTTTCGTAATTAGGTAAGAATTAAACCTTATAAAACTAATAGGAAGATCAAATCTTCACCTTGCGCGGGTAGATGATCACCGCAAATCTGAATTCGTGGTTTTTGAAAGAGGGTTCGCTTGAAGCCGTTCAAACGTCCGGCCTCTACGGGTATCCACACGAAGCAGGATCCGATCCAAGCTCTCTATCTCACCGGGGTGCTAGCTCCCTTGCAGAGATAGCTTTGATGGCTGATGTCCTCTCTTTCAATCAACTCTTGATTGCACTTGAGAGGAGGAAGAAGAAGGATGAAGAAGAGGAAGAAGATCAAATCCCTTCGCAGCTTTCTTCTCTTCACACGCGCTGAAGCCAAGGAAGAAGACCAAGAGGAGGGAGACGCCTCCTCTTCTTTTCCCCTTGCAGATGGCGGCTGAACCAAGGGAGGAGAGGGAGAGGGTGGCCACGGCTTGGAGGAAGAGGGATTCCCAATACCTAGGGCGCCGGCCCCAAGTCCTCTTCTTAAAGGGATTGGAGCTCCTAACATTTAGGAGCTCCATGACAAGTTACCAAAGAGGGGGCGCCGGCCCCTCTCTTCATGTCGCCCTAGCCATGTGGAGAGGGGCTGATGCCCCTCTTACTTGGTTAACCTAATCCTCTTCCAAAGAGGATTAGGTGCCTCTCTCATGGTTTAATCCCAATCTAATTAGGATTAGCCAATTTTGGGTTCAACTATGCTAGTCCTAATCCAATTAGGACTTGGATGAATCATGACTCAATTGAACTCTTCAATCCTAATCCAATTAGGAGTCATGTTGATTCATTAGATTATTAATTAATTTAGACTTAAGGAATCCTAATCCAATTAGGATTTATTTAATTTTAGTCCTAATCCAATTAGGACTCTATTTGAATCCGAAGTCCTAATCCAATTAGGATTTCTAGGAATCCTACTCCAAGTAGGAATCCAATTTTAATTCAAAGTTCCTAATCTCATTAGGATTGTAGGAATCCTATTCCTAGTAGGAATCCCAGTCCTACTCCAACTAGGATTCCCAGTCCTAATCCAATTAGGACTCTAGGAATCCTACCCGAAGTAGGACTCTTGTTTCAAGTCCAATCAATTAATTTCCTTTGTTCCTTCTTCAACTTCTTATCAATCAAATTGATTTCTTGTGATTCCTAATCACGATTTCAACCATCGGATCGGTCAATACTTCTAGTGTGTGTGACCCCATAGGTTCTATTCTGACTGGTAGTGAGACATTGTGATCTCTATCTCAATATCATTGAAAACTCCTTTCAATGGGTTGGAACGATTCCAACTCAACTCATTAGGGTTTATCGATCATCAAGATAATCCCTATGAGTCCCACCATCCACCAGTGACACCTAGCAGCATGTAGTGGCTACCCAGCAGAATGGAATGATGAACCTCTAGGTGCAGTTAACGTGTGATACAGTCCTACTATCGTGGATCCCTACAGGACGGAGGTCATGGACAACTCGTCAAACCCCATCGTCTGTCATATGTCAAGATTTATTCGACTCGAGTTCGATAGTGGAAAACTCTTTTTCCACTTTATTATTACTGCCCTGGCCAAGGTCTTAGAACTCAGTCTAACAAATCACATAGGATCACTCCTCTTCTATCAAGGTCGATAGATTCCTTATAGGTGCATACCCTACTCCTACAGTGAACCTACTGCAGCCAATCTACACTGCATGGACCCATATGGCTAGAGACCATGTATGTGTGCAGTCAAACTACAATAACCTCACTGTGAGTAGCCGAAGCACCGCAGGTCAAAGGACCAGTCACACTACTGCAACATCAAGCAAGTCACTGACGAGTGGATAGACATCCAAGTGACTTCTTGTCTTGGTCACGCTCAGTACCCTTGTTCTCTAACAAGCACCTGCACTATCACTTCAGTGTCCCTACACTGTGGACTCAAGTCTCGTCCATCCAGAAGGAAAGTGATCTGTGCACTGATCGGATCGATCACCGTCCTCGTGATGATCTATTGATCAGGAACATTTAGAAATTAATCACCAATGATACATGGCTCAAATTCTCAACTCTTGAGAATATGTATCATCATCTTATTAATTTCTTGGACGATTCATAGACACATAAACAATATGAATGAAAAGATGCCTTTTATTTATTCAATAATAAATAGTCAAATACAAAATTATGTCCCTAGAAATAACAATGTGTCAGCCAGATTGGCTTCTAGGGCATACATCTAACAATCTCCCACTTGCACTAAAGCCAATCAGTCATATATCTAAGTCCCATCTTCTCAAAGTGGGCTTCAGTCTTTTGCTGACTTAGCTGCTTAGTGAACGGGTCTGCCACGTTATCCGCGGAGTCTACTCTCTGCACCTCTACATCATAGTCGCGTATGAAATGAAAGTGCCGCTTTATGTGCTTGGACTTCTGATGAGACCATGGCTCCATAGCTAGTGCTATGGTGCCAATGTTATCGCAGTAAAGTGTTATGGCATCTAATGACATTACACCTAACTCTGCAATTAACTTTTAATCAGAAGGTTTCCACTGCACCCTTAGATACGGCTTAACATTCAGCTTCTAAGGTAGAATCTATAATGATCGGTTGTTTGGAACTCTTCCAATTTACTGAACCACAATTGCACATATTCTGATGTAGACTTTCTATCATCAATATGTGTGCATCCTTCTACCTTCAACTCTGATCTTCTTCCAAAGACCAAGAACATGTCCTTAGTTCTTCTCAAGTACTTAAGACTGTTCTTCACAGCTATCCAGTGCTTCTTGCCTGGATCCGACTGATATCTGCTTGTGACACTCACAGTAAGAGCTATATCAGGTCGTGTACATAGCATGGCATACATGAGGCTTCCTATTGCCGATGCATAGGGAATCTTGCTCATGCGTTGAATCTCTTCAGATGTGTTGGGGCACATCTTCTTGGAGAGATGAATTCCATGTCTTAGGGGTAAGAGACCCCTCTTGGAGTTTTCCATGCTGAACCTCTTCAGCACCTCCTCTATGTATATTTTCTGTGACAGGCCAAGCATCCTTTTAGATCTATCTCTATAGACCTTTATTCCCAAAATATAGGATGCTTCTCCAAGGTCTTTCATGGAGAATTCTTTTGACAACCAGACCTTGACCGAGGTTAGCATGGGAATATCATTCCCAATCAGGAGAATGTCATCTACGTACAGTACGAGAAAAACGACAGCACTCCCACTAACCCTTTTATAAACACATGGTTCCTCCTCGTTTTTGATGAAATCAAACGTTTTGATTGCATCATCGAAACGAGTGTTCCAACTCCGAGAGGCTTGCTTTAGTCCATAGATGGATCTTTGCAGCTTGCAGACCTTGTGATCTCCATCACTGGAAGTGAAACCCAAAGGCTGTTCCATATAGATATCTTCATCAAGATATCCATTCAGAAAAGCAGTTTTCACATCCATCTGCCAGATTTCATAATCATGAAATGCTGCAATGGCAAGCAATGTTCGGATGGATTTTAGCATGGCTACAGGTGAAAAGGTCTCCTGATAGTCAATGCCTTCGCGCTGACTATACCCTTTCGCCACAAGCCTTGCCTTATAGGTCTCTACCTTTCCATCCGAACCTATCTTCCTTTTGTAGATCCATTTGCATCCAATAGGTACAATACCTTCTGGTGGATCTACTAAGGTCCAGACTTGGTTGGAATGCATGGAGTCTAACTCTGACTTCATAGCTTCCAGCCATTTCTCGGAATCGACATCAGATATCGCCTCGTTGTAGGTTTTGGGATCCTGTATGTGATCCCTATCTCCCACTAGGAACATTTCCTCGGTATCCTCTTCTAGTATACCTAAGTATCTATCGGGAGGATGGGAGACCCTACTAGATCTACGAGGTGGTTGAGGGACATCGTGTACTGGCTCCTTATGAATAGGTTCTATAGGATCCATGACTCGTTGCTTTTCAGAGACTTTCTCTTCAAGCTCAATTTTCCTCCCACTGCCTCTATCAAGGATAAACTGATTTTCCAAGAAGATGGCATGACGGCTCACAAACACATTGTGATCCTCTGAGACGTAAAAATTGTATCCTAATGACTCTTTAGGATATCCTATAAAACGAGCACTTATGGTCCTAGCCTCTAACTTGTCCGCCTGTAGTCGCTTGACGTGGGCCGGACACCCCCAAATCTTGAGATGACCCAGACTTGGTTTCTTACCATGCCATATCTCATACGGTGTGGTAGGAACGGATTTAGAGGGAACTCTATTCAATAAATAAATCGCTGTGAGTAAGGCATCTCCCCAAAGAAACATAGGTAAATCAGTGAAGCTCATCATGGACCTGACCATATCCAATAGGGTCCGATTTCTCCTCTCTGACACCCCGTTGAGTTGAGGTGTACCCGGAGGTGTCCATTGTGAGACTATGCCGTTTTCTTTGAGATAGTCCCGGAATTTTCCACTAAGGTATTCTCCACCTCGATCTGATCGAAGGGCCTTAAGAGGTTTTCCAGTTTGTTTTTCTACTTCATTCTTGAACTCTTTGAACTTTTCAAAGGATTCAGACTTGTGTCTCATAAGATACACATACCCATACCGTGAATAATCATCGGTAAAGGTAATGAAGTATGAATAACGTCCCCTGGCTAGCACATCGAATGGGCCACATACATCTGTATGTACTAGGGTAAGTATTTCGGTGGTCCTCTCCCCATGTCCTACAAAGGGCAGTCTAGCCATCTTTCCTTGAAGACAGGACTCGCAAACTGGATATGACTCGGAAGTCAATGAGCCTAAAAGCCCATCTTTATCCATTTTGTTCATTCTGTCCTCTCCAATATGGCCAAGCCTAAGGTGCCACAAATACCTTTGGTTTATCTCATCTCTGGATCTTTTGGATCCTTTGGCACTCACATCTTGCTCGGTAACATTCACAGATACATCCATATGTAAATGATAGAGACTGTCAATCATGAAACCACGTGCGACTATTTTATTTCTTAAATAAATAGAACAGCAGTCTTTGTCAAATGTAAAAACATGACCTTCCTGTGCTAGACATGAAACAGAAATCAAATTTCTGCTAGCAACAGGTACATAATAACAGTCTCTAAGTATTAAACTAAATCCAGACGGTAGTCGCAGATGGTAGGTGCCCACAGCCACAGCAGCAACTTTTGCCCCGTTGCCAACCCGAAGGGTTACTGCACCTTCCGCCAGCCTTCTACTTTCCTTTAGACCTTGCATGGTAGTGCACAAATGAGCACTAGAACCAGAATCTATAACCCAACTAGAAGTAGAAGAAACCGTTAGATTAGTTTCAATAATGAGCAAGTCTATACCTTCTGAAGGTGTGTCACCTTTCTTGTTCTTCAGGCTCTCGAGGTATGAAGGACAGTTTCTCTTCCAGTGGCCTTCGACATTGCAGTGGAAACATTTTCCTTTGTCGTTAGCCTTTTTCTTTTGAACTTCCTTCTTTGGCTTCTTGTCTTTCTTCTGCTTCTTTGCAGGCTTCTTTTTCTTCCAAGTAGACTTTCTCTTGGAACCAGAAGTCAACTCAGCAGCGAGGACATTGCCCCTTGAACCTTTCAAGGCTCCCTCAGCAGTTACCAACATGTTGATTAGTTCAGTCTTAGTGCATTCAATCTTATTCATGTGGTAGTTTACTATAAACTGACCAAATGAATCAGGAAGTGACTGTAGGATCAAATCCACTTGCAATTCCTTGTGCATGTCCATACCGAGCTTCTCAAGCTCCTCTAGGTCCTTGATCATGGTCAGACCGTGATCATGGACAGACTGCCCCTCGCGCATCTTCGCTTTGAAAAGCCTCTTGGACACTTCAAAACGAGCTGTGCGACTTTGCTCACCATACAACTCTTGCAGGTGTGCCAGTATGTCCCTAGCAGTCTTTATATTTTCATGCTGGCATTGGAGTTCATTAGACATAGATGCCATCATATAGCATTTTACTCTAATGTCATCGTCCAACCACTTTTTATGCATCTCACGCTGAACATCAGTGGGACGTGCTGGTAATGTGGGGATATCTGAATCGAGTATGTAGCCTATCTTCTCACAGTTCAAAACTATTTTGAGATTTCTAAGCCAGTCCTTGTAATTGGTTCCGGTCAGTCGGTTGGTCTCAAGAATACGGGTCAAAAGGTTTGAAGCCGACATTGTATCTGCAGAGAGTAAAGATTCTAGTTAGACTTTTGTACTTGATCCTAATCTGTCCTAAGGTCTTTCAGAACAAATGTGACTCCCACTATTTTCTCGAATTCCTCACACTCCCCTGGTAGGAAAACGGAAATCCCACACGACTAGGGTTTCTAGTGGGTACTGCGGTCCCACCAATTTACATGCCACCTCACCTAACAGTTATTGGTGACACATAGATGGATGAGTGTACAACTCTTGTACAATGCTTCTCAAGCATGTTGCAGTGCAACTTGGTCTCTAAGCCATGAAGACCTCACCTAACAGTTATTGGTCTCATTTCTTAGTTAAGTCAGACCCACCGTATAACCGTAGGAATAAAGTCGTCATTGGGTCCTCACCTAACAGTTATTGGTGCCCAACCCCACCTTTACCCTACAACATCTCATGTCTATAGAGAGGTCCAGCCCCCCAATGCAACTTGACCACTGTATCCAGCCGAGACAAGTCAACATCAGAAAGGCCTTAGCAGCTCTACTACAGTGGAAGACCTATTGACTTAATATTGGTTAATCAGGTCTTAGTATTTGCAACTTGAGCCTTTCATAAGAGGTAATCGAACAATTGGCCAGGTAAGCAGGTGGGAGGCTCCCCTTACTCAGAGAGTAAGGTCCTAATTAAGTAACCACCTTTCATGCTTTCCTAGACACCAATTAGATCAATTAATCTAATATGACTTGCTCATGTCGGTTCACTCTCGACTTGATTGAGGAGGTTTTGATTTAGGTCTCAATTGGGTTTGCTACATCACATGTAGACCTATCTACCCGACTCTCATTCACATCACATGCAAACGGCGCATTGCAGGCAGTTATAATCGCGGCAATAATTAAAGCTAAACTTTAACTAGGTGATGATCATGGATTCTAATTAGGTCGTATTACAAGCACATGCACATCAATCGATCAAGTGGTCTTCAACTCTTGAATTGATTCCAAGCTTCCTTGATTCGATCCTTGATCAACTCTTGATCCCATCGCCATCAACCGCTTAGATCACCTTTCATCTCATGCCTTTGCTTCAACTTGATCGTTGATGTACATCACATCACAGAAATACAACCAGATGTAAAATAAAAATAAAAATAATTTACATCTCCTTTTAGGAGGCACGCAGGCCTCTCAAAACATCAAATAAGATGCATGCAAGCATCTGAAAAATTACATGACATCGCAGATCACATCGCAGGTCATTACATTTGATACCAAAAGGGGTTGAATCCTATGATCATCACTGTATGCAACAATTATAATTTTCAGATCTGAAAACTAACTGATTGTATCATGACATAGGTCGCTGATCATGCTAATCATGATTCTAAACTTTGTAATCCCATTAACAATGCATTTAGAATCATCTTTTTATCACATAAAAATCAGCATGCAAAAAATCAGCACCCCTGAAAAATCTGCATGCAGAATTTTTCAGCATGCATGATCATTTAATTTTCAGATCTAATATGCCTTTAGATATTTAATTCTTACCTTAATCTACGAAGCCTAGGCTCTGATACCACTGTTGGGAACCCGCCCATGCCGCTGATATTTCAAAAATTTTTCAGATGGCAGCGGAATCGGCATGCGCGAGTTCGACGTTCATCGCATGAACGTTGTTTCGAGACCTTTCGTAATTAGGTAAGAATTAAAACTTTTAAAACTAATAGGAAGATCAAATCTTCACCTTGCGCGGGTAGATGATCACCGCAAATCTGAATTCGTGGTTTTTGGAAGAGGGTTCGCTTGAAGCCGTTCAAACGTCCGGCCTCTACGGGTATCCACACGAAGCAGGATCCGATCCAAGCTCTCTATCTCACCGGGGTGCTAGCTCCCTTGCAGAGATAGCTTTGATGGCTGATGTCCTCTCTTTCAATCAACTCTTGATTGCACTTGAGAGGAGGAAGAAGAAGGATGAAGAAGAGGAAGAAGATCAAATCCCTTCGCAGCTTTCTTCTCTTCACACGCGCTGAAGCCAAGGAAGAAGACCAAGAGGAGGGAGACGCCTCCTCTTCTTTTCCCCTTGCAGATGGCGGCTGAACCAAGGGAGGAGAGGGAGAGGGTGGCCACGGCTTGGAGGAAGAGGGATTCCCAATACCTAGGGCGCCGGCCCCAAGTCCTCTTCTTAAAGGGATTGGAGCTCCTAACATTTAGGAGCTCCATGACAAGTTACCAAAGAGGGGGCGCCGGCCCCTCTCTTCATGTCGCCCTAGCCATGTGGAGAGGGGCTGATGCCCCTCTTACTTGGTTAACCTAATCCTCTTCCAAAGAGGATTAGGTGCCTCTCTCATGGTTTAATCCCAATCCAATTAGGATTAGCCAATTTTGGGTTCAACTATGCTAGTCCTAATCCAATTAGGACTTGGATGAATCATGACTCAATTGAACTCTTCAATCCTAATCCAATTAGGAGTCATGTTGATTCATTAGATTATTAATTAATTTAGACTTAAGGAATCCTAATCCAATTAGGATTTATTTAATTTTAGTCCTAATCCAATTAGGACTCTATTTGAATCCGAAGTCCTAATCCAATTAGGATTTCTAGGAATCCTACTCCAAGTAGGAATCCAATTTTAATTCAAAGTTCCTAATCTCATTAGGATTGTAGGAATCCTATTCCTAGTAGGAATCCCAGTCCTACTCCAACTAGGATTCCCAGTCCTAATCCAATTAGGACTCTAGGAATCCTACCCGAAGTAGGACTCTTGTTTCAAGTCCAATCAATTAATTTTCTTTGTTCCTTCTTCAACTTCTTATCAATCAAATTGATTTCTTGTGATTCCTAATCACGATTTCAACCATCGGATCGGTCAATACTTCTAGTGTGTGTGACCCCATAGGTTCTATTCTGACTGGTAGTGAGACATATTGTGATCTCTATCTCAATATCATTGAAAACTCCTTTCAATGGGTTGGAACGATTCCAACTCAACTCATTAGGGTTTATCGATCATCAAGATAATCCCTATGAGTCCCACCATCCACCAGTGACACCTAGCAGCATGTAGTGGCTACCCAGCAGAATGGAATGATGAACCTCTAGGTGCAGTTAACGTGTGATACAGTCCTACTATCGTGGATCCCTACAGGACGGAGGTCATGGACAACTCGTCAAACCCCATCGTCTGTCATATGTCAAGATTTATTCGACTCGAGTTCGATAGTGGAAAACTCTTTTTCCACTTTATTATTACTGCCCTGGCCAAGGTCTTAGAACTCAGTCTAACAAATCACATAGGATCACTCCTCTTCTATCAAGGTCGATAGATTCCTTATAGGTGCATACCCTACTCCTACAGTGAACCTACTGCAGCCAATCTACACTGCATGGACCCATATGGCTAGAGACCATGTATGTGTGCAGTCAAACTACAATAACCTCACTGTGAGTAGCCGAAGCACCGCAGGTCAAAGGACCAGTCACACTACTGCAACATCAAGCAAGTCACTGACGAGTGGATAGACATCCAAGTGACTTCTTGTCTTGGTCACGCTCAGTACCCTTGTTCTCTAACAAGCACCTGCACTATCACTTCAGTGTCCCTACACTGTGGACTCAAGTCTCGTCCATCCAGAAGGAAAGTGATCTGTGCACTGATCGGATCGATCACCGTCCTCGTGATGATCCATTGATCAGGAACATTTAGAAATTAATCACCAATGATACATGGCTCAAATTCTCAACTCTTGAGAATATGTATCATCATCTTATTAATTTCTTGGACGATTCATAGACACATAAACAATATGAATGAAAAGATGCCTTTTATTTATTCAATAATAAATAGTCAAGTACAAAATTATGTCCCTAGAAATAACAATGTGTCAGCCAGATTGGCTTCTAGGGCATACATCTAACACCCTTAGATGCCTAGGCAGAACACCTAGATAGCCTGGCAGGTGCTTGGAGTTAAAAATTCCCCAAGTTTGATAAAATTAACATATTAGCCTTGTACAGTCAAATTATTACAAATATAATAATCCTAACCTCTGATTTCTCCCCTTTCTCTTGTTTGCAGCCCTTGACCCTCTTGTCTTGCACCCTCACAACAGAGAGGAGGATTTATGGTTAAGAGAGAGTCTTTTGTTGAATGGTTGCTATAATGCATATAAGAGGAAACTTAAGTTTTCAAAGTGCTCTTATAAATAAGACTTATTAATATATCCAGATTTGCTAGATAATTAGTACACTTCGTAACATACATGCAGAAAGATGATTGAAATTTAAAGTGTTCAATATTATTAGATACTAGAATGAGCACATGCTCCACACACGAAGGAAGAAGTGAATAGGAGAAATTGTTGAGGCTATGTATCCTTTTTGTATCATTTAGGGAGCACTACGAATGCCTTGAAGTCCAACACATTGATGGACTCTACATAAGGTCTCGAAATCTAGCATGCGTGTCCGACTCAAGGCTTTTCGATTACATATAATATATAGAGAGAGAAGTACCTACATAGTAATAGAGTGACTAATAGGTCACTAGGTGCTTGCCTAGGCGTCAACCAACACACTCAGGCAACTATCACTCCTAACTACCTGGAATGTATCAGGCGCCTAGGCGGTGTGGCTGCTCAAACGCCTAGACACTTAAGTGGTTGCCTATGACAACCTTGCCCCGACGTTGGCTTTTCCCTTCAAAACCCCATTGTCAAGCCAAAAAAGAAATTTAGTTGATCTTGAGCTGGCTCATCATAAAATGATTAGAGCTTGAGCTGGTTTTTTCAAAATTGAGCCGATCTAATTTACTACTGAGCCAGGTCAGAGCTTAAGCCAGCTTTTTTTTTGGCTAATTTATACCAATACATGCTTTGAAGTAAAGGATGTGCTAAATATTTAAACTGCATCAACGATTTTTATAGTTTGTAGCTGAGTAGATCAGAGGGTTGTCAACTCGCGAAGTTTATAGCTTGCTGTTGTTGATTTAGAGGGCACAATTCACCATCAAATTTTACTTAACAACTCAAGTAGATGTAAATTTTCTTTCAGCAATATGTATTAACTGATTATGTTGACTTGTTATTATAGTTAACTCATTAGGTAGGGTTGCAGAGTGATTGGTAAAAGGTAATGAAATATAAGTAGATAGGAAGGAGAATGAAGGAAATGCAAATTGTTTAGACACCATGAAAAAGAAGATGATATTTCGAGTCCAATAAGCAAACAATAAATATGTTGCTCTCCACACTATAGGGGAGCATCTCCTAAATATATAGGCCAAGCTATACAAACCCCACAAAGATGTAGATCAATATATACTCTTAATACAATCAAAATGATCGCTTTCATAATTGAAACTGCACATTAAGTTAACTCCTTGAAGAAGAAGTTAACTATTCGAAACTAATGATGTACTATCCAAATTTAAGATCTAAACCATTGAACATTATCTACCCTACAAAAATGCTTGGAAACAAAATTTATGTGTTTTGATAATCTCTAATCTACACTACAATCATAGACACCATGGTCAAATTGTGATCGGCCTTAATGGATCCGTGCTATAGTGTCCCCTAGTCCACATAGGCTATGGGATGGGTCTCTGATACCATATGTCACAACCCAGGATCTCATCCAAAAATACTAGCCGGAAGGTATTATTTAGATTCCTTGGTCTTGTATAAGTACCTAGGATCTACTCTGTCCATAGCTGCAATGTGGGACTAAACATAAGCTCACGCGGGTCCTCACAATAGTCATTCATGTGCACACACAATGCATATATCTTAGGAGTTTAAAAAATTGCAAATTTTTGATCATGTATCTATCTAAAATACCTAGACTTGGAAATTCTCTGAATGTTAGCCAGACCTGGCAGCTCCCACAGCTTGTCCCATGGGTCAAACATGGAGCCTTGATTGGGCCGTAGGTAATGAGCTATGAGATAAACTAATGAGCTGGAGGGCAGGCGGCTACTCTTGTTAGGAAAAAAATCACTATGGTTGTACTTTCTATGCCACCAAAGCTTTCATTTATCCTAATTTGTGATCCTTGTGAGCATCTCTAGAAGAATACAAAGTCTACAGCAGGTCTTAATAACAGCTATAATATGGAACAAAATGCTTTGCATATGTTGAATTTAAAACAGATTTTTCTAGACCTGGAATTAGAGGGCTCAGGATTGGAGGAAACTGACTATTTCAGAGGAAGGAAAGGGAAGATAAAGAGAGGAGAAAAGCCTGGCTTCCCTCTTGAACGAGTTCACCCAAGTTTATTGAATATCCACAAAAGATCTGATTAAGACTTTATAGTATTATCTGTCCTTACAAGAAGGTTCTATGTTGAGTATTTAGCATGACTTCAGGATTTTCTTTTGTTCTTTTGTGCTGTACTAGAATGCCCTCATCAAACAGACTCATTTTTCTCCAAGTGAAAGGCCACCTAAAGTGGCCCAGCTATTTGTTCTTTGCTTATTTTCTTTTAAGCTATAGGACTCCTGAGGTGGGAGCAACCAGATTCAAACCTAAATAGTGTGACCTATACTGATCACTTCAGTATCACTTCAGTTGTGCTTTTTTCAAGAGGATACACATGCTTCTTCTTCCTTTGGTTATGGTTCCATGACTCTTGCGTTGTTGCTGGTGACTTGCAATTTATTTGACATTAAATTATTTTTTCCCTTCTAGTTAGTTTTAGTGTTCATTCATTCCTCTTGGAAAAGGCACCAAAAGACTTTACAAGCAACAAATTTCTACTTTCCTCTTACCAACTTTCTATATGCTTTCCTTGTATATTTTATCCTTGATAGCTTATTTTTATTCAAAACATCCAGATTAATGTAACAATAAATTATTCCTGAAACTTATATCCCAAAAATCAATAATCCACCTCCTTCCTGTATCATAATTTCTAGCTTCTGTCTACTTCTATCATGCATCATACAATCAACATATTTTTAATTTTATTTTTGTTTACATGGCAAATGTCAGTTATGAATGAGAAAAGGACAAGACAGATGTAGCACATTCTATTGTTAAAGTATTGTGTGGTACTTGTCTTTGTATGTATGCTCTGCATACACACACACACACACACACGCAAGCTGAACATAATGTACCCTTAATTTGGTGTTTTTTTTAGTGTTTCTTCTGCTGCGTCCATATGCTAGTAATATACTGAATCCAGTAGAACAGTTGCTCGTCAAATTCCAAGGCCTATGCTTATTACATCCAGCAGTTTGCACGTAAGTCCTTTTAGGATAGGACAAGGATTCGGTTCCCATAAATATGCACCCATGTAGGTTGCTGAATTTATAAAGAGGAATCTGGTGCAGTTCTTAGTACACATAATTCCGGCAGTGGATGCATGATTATTTCTTGTTCAAGCAAGGTTTCTTCTCATTATTTGCTTTCTCCTTTTTCACCATCAATCTAGGTCACTACTACTACAAATCTTCATCATAGAGTACATCACCTAGGCTTATGTGAGTGGGAGACGAGGTAACATCCTGGACAGTCATTCAAGTTGGTTCTTTTTTTGATGATCTACTTGGCTAATTCCGGCAAAATTCATATTAAATTAACCCAGGACTTCTGTAGTGTGACTATCATTCTTTTTGAACATGCAAGTTGAGGTTTGTTAAGTGTTGATCCATATATTTTGATAATGATGAGAAAGGGGTTCTTCATGTACACTAGAAGCACCATTGCATCTTGTTGCCCAACTCTTTGATTATCACACATCTTGTTCGATTAAGAACTTGAAATATGCAGCGAGTAGATGAAGACTGTGTACATGGTTGTGGCTGTATTGATTTATCCACTTTTATGAGGGGCATACACTACAGATCAGCAGAATCTGTGCCCTTTTAAGCAAGAGGTTTACTTTAACTTTTACATGAATCTAGTATTTGTGAAATTTGTTAGGATCATTTCAATGCGCAACCTAGAGGGGGGATAAATAAAATTACTATTGTTTTTTGATGATACAGTATCTCGCTAAGTGCATTATCTTTTCTTCTTTTTTTTTTTTTTTTTTTTTTTTTTTTTTTTTTTTTACAGTTTTGTCATTATCCTAGTTTTTCCTGCTTTTCCTTCTTCGTCGAGCCTCTTAATTTGCTCGCTCACTTTATCTTCTGTTTTCCCTGTTGCAGCTTAGCTGCTCTTTGCTGCTGTTGTGTGTTGGAAGAGTGCTGCTTCTAAGAAACCTTAATGTGTAACATGGAAATAATCTGCATTGTGCTCTATAATTGCCACTGATGTTGTCTATTGCTGCTTACAGCTTAAGGTCTTAGGAGGTTGTAGCATTACTCAACAGTGACTGTTTTTCTTCCTATATTTCTCATCTTGACCCTGTATCATGGTGGCCGTGGATTGTGTATAGTATAAGATCTTTGGAACTTAAGGCTTATTTGCACCAATCAAAGCTATTCATTCCATAAAAGCATGCTATGATGAATTTGAATTGCTTATAGACACCATGCTATTGACAATTCACTCAGTTTCTAGAATAGTTGCTGGAATTATGTGCAAGCTATGAATAGGCTGTATGGCAATCATATATCAACACATGGAGGCAGAAGCATGCCTCTGTATCCTACATTTATTAGGGATTGTGTTTCCTACTCTGCTTCAGAGTTCTTGGAGAGCGTACTATTAGGAAAAGAGATTTGATTTGGTTTCCAAGATGGACAAAACACAAGAAAAGCGAGTGAAATGCAAGAAACTAATTGGAGACTCACCATTAGGGCTCCAACACGGGCGGGATGGATTGGGTTGAGGGCTGAGTACAAATGCAATTGCACCTGTCTCCCCCAACTTAACCCAACCCAATACATATTAAGTTAAATTCAGGTGGAGTCTGCTTAGTGTCGAGTCGGAATGGATTAGGCCATGTTAATCAAGTTATATTTAATATCCTCAAAAAATTTGGATGTTTTTTTAGATTAATATTTGTTAAATTTGAGATCTTAACTGTCAATCAGTGATACTGTACTTACACAACTTAACATTAAATAGGATAAAACATAAATTTGAATTATATATCTACGAGATCATTTCGTGCTGTGATGGCTTGATCAGGGCCTAATTTGCTTGATCGGCCCAACCAGGCTTTGGCTCAGCCCAGTCGGAGCTGGTTGTGCCTCACACATGGTGGGAGTTCCTTCTCCCCTAATGATGTCGACTAGGAGATGGAGACCTAGGGCCGTTGTTGCCCTAGGGCTTTTCTATAAAGACATTTCTTCATCCCTTCATGACTTTTCATCACGAGCATTGCGCCTTTTCCTTTCTTTTTCTCTCTTTCTTCCTGTTTTGTGGTTTCCTTTCATTGTGCCCAACAAAAGTTGAGGGTAGAGAACATTGTTGGAGCTGAGGTAAAACGTTGACCTTCCTCCTCTTTGCTTTCTTTTCTTTCTACAGCCTTGAACCACCGCCACCGACTGGTAAATTTGCTGAATTAGTTGTGCATGAAGCCCTATGGCATCCCCTGTTTTCCTCTTTTTATTTTTTTTCCAGCCATCTTTGCTATCGGCATTCGTTGTAGAGGGCCTCAGCCTCCCCCTTGCATCGACCCCTAGCTGGAGTCGGAGCCCAAACTGTCGGCGAGAATGCTAGGATTGGAGAGCGATCGAGCGAAGGGCCCACATTCTGCCCTATTTTTGGCTGATTTTGGTGCCTGTCACCGGCTAGTTGTCACTGCTGGCTGCTCTCCACCGTCCGCCACCGCCACTTGCTACCACCTCGTTGGACCACGATGATCTATTCTCTTCTTCTTCCTCCATTTAGTCAAAGAAGAAAAAAAAAAGAAGAAAAAACAAGAAAAAAAAGAGAAGACGGTCCCTCTTTTCGTCTCTTTTATTTCTCTCTCTTCCTCTTTCTTCTCTCTCTCTTTCTTTCTTTAGTAGACCTGACAAATATCACTTAGTTTCTTATTGTTTAAATACTTTAATTTATCTATTCTCTAGATATAAATCTTAACGTAATTGTGCATTGTCCACTGCAAGAAAAGGAGAATATAATCCAATACAAGTTTGCAGTTACTCCTGATCAAAAAAATTAATTGGGGCAAGGTTGAAATTGCTCTTTTTTCATTTTAATAATTAAAAGAAGGGATTTAACCAGACTAGTCTTTCATAATTACAACTGAATGCATCATCATTTAAACCAAACCAAACAACTCTTGTGGAAACTCTTCAGTCTAAAACAGCAGCACTTTCAATGTGGTTGCAAAGTTTAAAATCCAAGACTTGGAAAAACTGAAGTACTGGATTGACATCCCAGAGACCCAGAAGGTTGGCTGCCAACAGGCCCAGCGTTCCAATGCATTGACTGCCTAGTGAAGCTCTCTCTCTCTCTCTCTCTCTCTTTCTCCCAGAGAGAGAGAGAGAGATGTATGTATATATGTATATATGTATGTGTATATATATGCATACATACATACATATATACATATATGCATACATACATATACACATATATAAGTGGTAGCCGAAGAGTAATCTTTGTATCTATAAATAGGTGGACTAGAGTTTTGACATGGATAAGCCATTGAGCCTCTTGTACCATTCTAGTTTGCATGAATAAAAATCTTCCATACTTTTTACTAGAAAATTTTCTTTCTTATATTTTTGTTTCCATATTTTTTTTTGTACCCAACAGCCTAGAGAGACGCGTGTGCACTACATGCACATGAGAGAGAGATGCGGTGAATACAAATATATATATGAAGGATGAGAATTTTTTTCCTTCAGGAAAAAAAAAGGTGAATGAGATAATTAAAGCACCAATACTTGGTATGGTCAAACAAGTTTCTGTAAGTATTGGCTGCAAGTACTTTGGCTTGACAATGACTTGATGTGGTCCTCTTTTGTTAGCACCATTATTGTAGAATCACATTCATGCGCTCTATTTGATGTGCTACTGAAAGCATCCCCAGTCCTTGGGAGCACCAAGGCAAGATATATCCCTTTCACCTGCATTTGGTATCACTAAGATGTTTCAGATCATGAAATGTCTTACAAGAATAAAACAATTGTTTAGAAGTCCCAAATATTCTGACTTTACTCACAAGTATTTCTCTTAAACAACAATATACTGCATTAGAATTTACTTGTTCTATAAAACTCAGCACCCCTTGGCAAATCGATCGTAGATATGCTTCCTTTTGTCTCGTCTCATCTCTCTCTCTCTCTGTGTATATATCTATCTATCTGAGTTGAGAACAGACCGGAGAAAAATCTTTGTCGAGAACTTTTCAGCACACCAATCGGCTTTCACCTTAACCAAACCATGCCCATGCATTGGCCCTATTGGGAATATATCTCTGACCGATGGATAAATCCATGTTGGGGTGGTCAGGTGTACTGCGTCCAGCCTTCTGAACCCACTTATTTACCATAAAAATAAGTGTAGGAAAGCAAAGTACACATCGCCTCGAGACATGAACTTGTTGGTTGGTGGTCTCCAAGTTATCACAAATTTGTCAGAAGGCAGAGTGACAGCTACATAGAAACAAAAGGAAAAAAGAAATTAACATGGAAGAGAGAATGAAAACAAAGAAGTCCAATAAAATAGTTAATGGTTCGAGGTAAGTGATCTGGCCATCTAAGCAAGAATGCATGCTCTTGTTGTATGTGGTCCACAAGATCTTCGGCAATAAATCATAGTCTGGACTCTGGAGGGAGGGAAGTGTGATCAGCTTCACTGACCTCAACCATCTTATCATGCCACTCTTTTTCGTCTTTCTATCTATTGATAGGAGAGATTGGTGTGTGCTCATGTCGGAGTCCGCTTGCAGACAACCAAATGCGTGGAGAAAAGCAAAATGGAGAAGCTTTTCTTGCTGGCAAAGAGCGGACAAATCCAAAAGGAATGATCAAAGAACATGATAAAGCATCGAGTCCAAAGAGTGGATTAAAGAACTGATCTAGCACTGGCTATTAGAAGTCTTTTTCATTTTTTTCTTGTAATGACTAATTGCCTTGGTCTCTCTCTATTTAGTTGGAAAAATTTGGATAATCTAATTTTAAGTTATAATGAGATCTATGTTTATTTAGTTAAAATATTTTGGATTATTAGAATAGTCTTTCTTAGCAAAATAAGCAGCATTGAGGAATACCATGCATGTTTCCCTCCGCAGTTGGTCAAGTTGATTTGCTCGATTCCCTTTCTCCGAGACAAAGCGACTATGTTGGGCATTTGGCTCGTATCAGCTATTTAGTTCATTTCCGTAACTTCATGCATATATGAGAGAATAATATTCAGAACTATAACATTGCCAAGGATTTCTTACAATATTGCAAAAAAATAAAAAATAGAAGTATGTTTCGATGCTATTAGCTAGGTGAGCATTACCTTAAAAACATTGTCATCATTTTGGTAAGTAATAATTGTTATATGATAGAAAGGGAATTCTTTGGAATTCATAGCTTAGACCAAACATCAAAACAACTTCACACCAACAACTCAAATAAAAAAGCTAAATAACAAACAACAGTAAAAAATAAGTATTGATTAATATCAAGAAGTTTAATTTACTATGTCCGAAAATTATTATTTTATTAAATGAGTCAATAGTTAATCGAAAATACTTTTTCAATGTGGACAAACTTACCAACTGTAAAGTAACAAGCCTGCAATAGTTCGGATGCATGATCTCACGTAATTCATAGTGTAGAAACTTTGTGTGTGCTAGTTGCCAAGGGAGTACGATGGTTTTGTAGTACCCATGCATGCAAGCATGCATGTAGAGGGGTACGTAGGCAAGTACTGGAGAAGCCTGCATTCTACGTTGGGTGGCTATCAGTATTATTTTTTGCTTGCTTAGAACAGTTACTTTTTATAGAACGTGACTCTTGGGAGCATATATTTTCCTGGCTCTAGCTCATAACACGAAATAGTGTCAGAGTCACCAGCTTTTTCTAGGTTACATGGGTAAAATAAGACGTCCAACTACACCTTGGGATTCTCAAATCGGCGACCTAGGAGAAACTACGCATAAGAGAGAGAGAACAATCACAACACATGACAACAAAACAAGCAGGTCAAGTCCCATCACTGAACGCTGGACATTTGGGACAAGTGCCTTCGCTTAGCTTGGTCCGATTCTCTTTGGCATTCGTGGCTTTTCTCCAGAAAAAACAGGCAGATCCCTCCCCCCCAACCTCCCCCCAAAAAAAAGAAGCAAGAGAGGGTCTACCTGAAATAGGCTCCTCTAGCTTTTTAATCACAAGGATGTCCGCCCTCCTCCTTCTCGTTACTTAATTTCCCTTCAGCTTTCTTAAGAGAGAAGGATCTCTTCTTAAAAAGGCCAAATTTGTACATAATAAACAGCTTGGTGAAAGTAAAATTATACAAGATCAATTGAATTATAAATGGAGGTTAGATTCACCTTGGCAATTGGAAATCTCATCATGAAGTGTCCAAGTCTTTAAAGTCCAACCCCAAGCATTAAGAACAATGCTTAGAGTTCGGTGGGCTTATTGTCAGTCAAGACTCAAGTATTTTGCAATTATCAAAATCATGCATAATCTCGCCTATTATAATATGTACGATATTGGATATCACAATTATCACATATTGCATTCATAATCTTGGTATATCAGCTCAAAATTATGCACAATCTTGCCTATTATAATATGTACGATATTGGATATCACAGCTATCATATATTGCATGCACAATTTTGATATATCAGCTTAGATCAATCTCCAAAAAGTATGGAATCCGATTATTATATTCAAATTTAGTATTTGTACCAATTATAAAATTTTGCTATTGTATTATACTGATTGTGACACGTGACTTTGCTACTAATGTATTTGGTAAATGTATACAAAAATTTAATTTTTTTTTAAAAAAATTGCTTTAACGATGCTTTCAAACATTGCTAAAAGACCAAATGCAGACATTTTTAAGTGTTGACGGAAGCCACGACGGAAGCAAAACCCGACTCTTTTAAGCATTGGCGGAAGCCATGGTGGAAGCCAAAACCCGATGCTTTAAAGCGTTGGCAATGCTTGACGCTTACATTGCCGACGCTTTAGAAAGCATCGGTACTAATAATATCGACCCTTATAAGCGTCCATATCTGTATGATAGCTCTGTTTTATCTGCTCTTTCTCTGTATGATGGCTCTGCCTCATCTCCTCCATCATTGCTTTTAGACTACAAACATCTACCATACTACTACATTGTCTAGCATCTTGGGTATATCTGCTCACTGCAGACAACTGAGTGGGGGTAAGTCCAATGCCATAACACCTCACTCGACCATAATGCTCCGGGCCCATCAATTCGGCATACATCTGAGCTTCGATGCGACTGGTCTCGCAGAATGATGATGTAGCCCTATCCTATATCTCTTGAAAAAAACAGTCACATATTAATGTTTTAAAAAATAACTAATAAAAAATTATTACACAAATCAAAGATGAATACATACAACTATATTTCTAGACTCCTCTCGGTGGGCCCACCAGGCTATGAGTCATCCTATAGAATTTTACCTCACCAGGCTTCCTCCCATGCCCTTCCATCTACAATAAAAAATATATGACAAACTATATCTCATGATACATGCTATATGATAGAAGAGTTTCAAAGAAACTTATGAATTCTTCTCTACACCTCGCATAACTCTTTGAGCCTAAAGTTTTAATACTATAAAGATTTCTCGAACAAAATATCAAACACTCCTAAGCAATCGAGCCCTCAGGATAGGCTCAATTGCATATATAATCCTTTAAGTGCACATGAAACCTTCAACAATAATTTTTTTATCAATATCAACATCGGTATGATTTTTAAATATGGACATAAAAATTTAGCAAAATCACCTCTCAATAGAAGACATCCATCGGTAGTGAACATCAATATAATTACCTGGGCCCTTATCACCTGGACTAACCATTGACAGAATGAGTGACGACTGTTTTATACACATCCATGGTGGCAAATTATATGGAATCAAAATAATCGGCTAAGTACTATATGTAGAACTCATCATTCGGAATAGATTAAAACTATCAGCAACTAAATCCAGCTTAACATTGCGAACATTAGAAGCAAATTCATGATGTCTATCATAAAATACTTTTCCATGCTAAATTATCCATTGGGTGTCTTAATATTCCATCCTTTGTATGACCTTCGTCATGCCATCTCATAGAGGAAGTTGTATTCGATGATGCATACATCCTTTTTAATCTAGGTATGAGAGGAAAATATATCAAAACTTTAGCCAATTTTTTCTTAGTCCGTGCAACATCCATTTCATTCAACAAATCATACTCATCTTTTTTATATTTTTTCCATCGTGACAATCTACACATTCGGCATGACTTTTGGTTAACATTTTCACCATGATATAAAATACAGTCACTTGGACAACTGTATATCTTCTCGTATCTAAGATCCAATTCTTTTACTATTTTTTGTCTTCATAAGAAGATGATGGCTAAATAACACCTTTCGAAAATACATTCTTTAATAATTGAAGCAGCATAGTGAAAGACTTGCTAGACCACCCATTCAAATATTTCAAATGGAATCAATGCACAAGAAAAAAAATCTTCATAAAATTCTTACAATCTGGATATAATTCTTGGTTACAATCTTTCACCAAGTTATGATACTGGGATGTGTTATCAGAATTTATAGGTTTCTCAACATCCACTCATTCAAAACTGTACGTTCATCACCTATTGTAGCTGCTTCTTATCCTTCACTGAAATCTGTTAAATTTTCAATACTATGTCTAAGAGCATCTCTGAGAGCCCCTTATATCATCTTCTCTTACAGATTTTTTTTCTTTGTTATTGGACCCAAAACTAGAGGTATGTTCTATATAGGAGGGTTGGTTATATGGAGACAACAATATGGACTCTCCATAAAATACCCATTAAGTATAACCCTTTAAAAAATCATTCCACACCCAATGTTCTTCAACAGATTTTAGAATGAGAGAAGAACAATTCACATATTTTCGATATGGACATAAAATCTTTTCATTCATATTAAATTTTTTAAAAGCAAATTTAATAAAATTCTGAACTCAATTCAAATATTCTTCGTTAGATCTCGACTTTTTTAACCAACTTTTATCCATTATATTAGAATAATGATTGACTTGCAACCTATCTACAAAAGATAAATGAAATTAGACATTTAAGTGAAAAGTTGTCTGAAGCAATCTAGCAAAATCAATATATACAGAAAAAATAAAACCAATCTAGCAAAATGATAATATAGGATGGTTCTAGAAAAAAACTCTATCTCAGGTTGAACTAGTACACATTGAGGATAAATTAGGATAAGAATCACATGTATAACTTCACATATATGAAGATGCCAATGATCACTAATCAAGAGCTCTAGCCAGATGCATCCAATACAACAATCATGTTTGGCTCCAAATGTGGAGAACTAAAAGGCCTTCTGATATGGAGTTTAACAATATTAGGACATCTCAATACATTATGTCAAGCTTCAATACATTATCTCAATACAAATATGTCTTGGTGTTAATATATTCGAGCTGATAGACCCAAATCTGATTCACGAGGATGAATAATTACACTAGCTAGTAAGAAAATAAATTTCTTTTAGACCACTCTGGAGAAACATATCTAAGGACATTTCCATCCCAAATATCTCCACACCATCTCTAAACTTGCCCATGCACCATAAATATTTAATAGTAAATCCTATCATAACCTCTTGCTCTCTAATTAAATCTTTGTTGAATTGGAGAAGAAAATAGTTTTTATTGGACATGGGAGTTGCACCTTTTGTTCTTGCACCCTAGAAATTTTACCAAACTCTTCCACTTGTCTGCAACCCATGCAAGGCTAATTCTTCTAAAATTAGAGATAGATGATTGAGCCATGGATGGTTAAACTTCATTCTGCCTCTACTTAGTAACACTACTTAGTTTAATTGTTTTGTTATGTGGTAGAAATAAAAGAAGAGAAATTGCCAAATTAAGAGTGCATTACTGGGACAATGCATTAAGTAAAAAAGAAAAATCACCTGGAGGTAGGACGGCCGAGATCCGTAATCGGCCGGAGGAGGACAGTCGGCCAGAGCTTCTGCTGTTAACACCGTGGATTGGCGGTGGGTATGGACAGGAGGAGGAGAACAGAAGGAGGAAGTTGGCCAATGAGAGGAGGCCAGCAGAGAGGGGGAGGAGGAGAAGGTGACCGGCATGGAGAGAGGTGGAGGCGGTGCTCGATCGGCTGCGAACGATGGGAAAGAAGGGATTTCGTGCTGAGATGTGATGAAAGGGGCTAAGGAGGGGGTCGGTCGGTATGAGGTTAGAAATTTGGGGCTGATAGAGGGGGCTGGTCGGGGTGAGGTTGTTAAATGGAGTCCGACGATGCTTATAAGCGTCGTCAGATTTTGGCTTCCGCCAATGCTTATAAGCAACAGTAATTAGGCCTTCTGATCCTTATAAGTGTCGGTATTTGACGACTTCCAACGACGCTAAGCAAAGCGTCGGCGAAGCCCTTAATATCTCGACGCTTCTAAAAAGTGTCGGAAAGCTTAGGCGCGGTAGCAAAATTGCCGATGCTTCTATTTAGCATTGGCAATTCAACATCGGCAATTCCATTTATTCTTGTAGTGCATTTATAATTTGCTTATAACCGATCTATGACTTCTAAAAAATTATCCTAAAATCATACAAGCATATCTCTACCATAGACTCATCATATCCATTGTACATAGATATCACTACTCTGCACATATTTACAGGACCGAACATAATTACTATTTCTACTACACCTGTATTACTGTATTACACATACAATTGCTGTTTAAAATCCACCTTAGAACTACACCATCTATTGTTCTATTGCATACAGGTAATTATATATTATGTGCACATAGTAATCTGATACATACACATAGTAACTATTCTATTGCACACATTTATTTGCATTACCACATTTTTTATGGTTTTTTTATTAATTTGAAACCGACATATTACTAAAAGTTTTAAATGCTTTAATTTGATTTGCTTGTATGCTACATCAATCCTGAAATTATTTGTGGTTGTTATTGAATTATTTTTGTGCATATTTACTACCAAATGCATTTCTAAACTTTAAAATACATTAAACTTAAATAATGAAACCTTAACCCTTAAATTACAATTAGAACTTACTATTATTTTCTGTACTTATTGGACACAAAATGTTATAAAATCTGAAATTGTGACTTAAGTCGCATAGTGCATTAATCTTAAGTGGAATAGATAAACTTATGACATATTACTTTTAGATTCTTTTATTAAGTCATTGTGAACTATTGATGAACAATTTTAATCCACTGATCCTTCCTCTGACCAAACGACGACTCATGATGACCTTAACTCCATTAGACCCAAGAAATTGAAATACACTCATGGATAAAATATTATTGCCATTTCATTGCTTGGATGATACAATCTTTATGGGGGTCACTATATGGTTTTGAACTATAATAGTAACACCTTAGAAGGTGAATGGCTTTTCCTTCATCCAAGGAATGTATTTGGGGGCTTACATGTATGACAACAAAGTATTTGTGTTGTCTAGAGACATTGATAGAGCCCATAGTCAAAGACTTTGAATTCTAGTATATAGCCGACCCGAGGGGTCTCTGCAATAGCTATTTACAATACCTCTTCTGTTATTACCATTATTTATTTTATCAAAAAGCTATGTACAATCAAAAATATTTTTAAATACGAAATAAACCCCACAATAAGGTTTAAGCTCCCTAGAAAATTATTTCTGCAATATCAATACGTACGTTACTTCTCTTTGCATGCCACATTATACACTCTCTTGCATATTTCTACACATAAAAGGCATGAAACTACATCCAAATCTTCCTTAAACCATTTTAATCAACCAATCTAAATTTGTCTCGAATTGGTGGTAACTCCACTACTTCTATATGTTTTGTGTCACACTAATCAGTCATTGCTCAAACTAGCCTTTCAATGGCATCTTTAATCACCATAGCAATACCCGATCCTTTATCTTTTTCACTCTTCGATCCTTTTGATGATTTTATGATAAACAAGAATCTCCGGAGTAATTTAGGACAATGTGTTTTAGAGTGAGAAACTCTGAGGTGTTTACAGAGAGAAGGCCATCTTCTTGAGTTAATCCTAGGATGGGAAGAAATTCTTCAACCAGGGATTGATGTTGTGGAGACTTACTTGAGAGGTGACTGATCGTCGTGCCTGCCATATGATCTTGGGAAAGACAAAAGGACGATCGTCCTTCAACAAGCCTCGGTCATCTCCCTCAAGAGGAGGATGCCTCTAAGAGGATTTGATACGTACCAAGATTCTCGGTGCAAAGAGGTTAAATCCTATAGAGATGCCACTTCTTGATGATGGACTCCTGATCTGTCTCCTCCATCCTTGGGTGGGTTAGTGGTGTTTGTGGTGGTGGTTAGTACATGTAGCTGGGCTTTTAACTAAAGGATCGAGAAAATCCTAAGAAAATTGCTTCCATCCCTAAACCTTTCAATGTTGGTGTCTATTTTAGATGTGTGGAAGGCCATTTTAGATTTTCTTATCGAAATGTCCTCAACACTTTGCATGTGGAGGTATAGGGCATTCTTATTCTAGATGCAAAATGGGCTCCAAGCCTTTCTTTGCTTCATCATCAGAGAGCATGTATCTGAATGGGTGTTTGAAGGCATTGAATGCCTATGATATGCAGTCTCTCCTCAATCGCCTTGAATCGGCAATAGTTTTAGAGCTATCTAGGAAATCTCTTCCAAAGGCTACCATCCACTTTATTCTGCCACTATGCATGGAAGAGGAGGAAGTGGATTACTAGAAAGCTTATAAAACAAGTTCATCTTGTTTCTTGCCCTAATCTTGGTGTAGGACATTTCTTTGCAATGATGGAGTGACCTATTCAAAAGAGCTCTCTCTTTCTCTATCATGTCCTAGACTCATTGCCCAGGTCAGGTACATGACATTGCCGCATGAACCCTAAACAGATTTTCTAGAGATTATGCAAAGTCTCTAAATTCAATATAACCTCTTCATCATTGGATAACAATGATCTCAATTTACATCAAAATAGTTCTATCATCAAGTAACAAAATTATCCAGTTATCAATTCAGCTATTTAATCAGTATCATTGATACTCTAACTATTCGTCCAATCACCAATGATCTCAAATTACAGCAAAGCAGTAAGTATCCTATGACTGAAAGAAAAAAGAAAGAAGTAGTGTGATATTTACAACTCAGTAAGAATTAAGAGATTTCACCATGGAAATCGCTTGGGGATGATTCGATGATGGGAGGTACCTAGAAGGGGGAAGGGCTCTTTATGTAGAGGAACCCTAGGGTTCCTTCCATCCAACGAACCTTAGGACTCTGTCTCCTCCTTGAAGTCCACCGAGCATAAAGACTCCCATCAGGAGTTCATTTCCATAGAGCTTATGTAGGGAGCTTAAGCCTACCTGCTCGATTAGGTTTGGTGGTTTGGCCAATCTAAAAGCTAGGCTGGTCAATGGACCAGAACTAGTTTAGACATTAGGCTGGGCTAAAGGGGCTAGGCCTCAAACTTTCTATCTCTCCCTACTTTTTCTCTCATGTCCTGTCCATGAAGGTACCAAACCTAAGAAGCTTAAATTTGTTGTCACGACTCACCTTAAAAGCTTGCCTCTATTTTTCTGGACTCTAAACGGGGGTAATGGATTGGGTTTTAGGTTTGGGTTGGCTTGACAAGGATGAACTATTGGTTTGAGAAAAATCACAGATTCTTCTATTTGTTAATGTTGCCATAAATATGAAAACAACAAATGAAAGTTGTTTTCTAAAATATTTTTTCTTCTAAATTTCTTGCCAATCCGGTCTATATAGCCAAACACAACCACTCCGCACGGATGGAATGAAGTTACCGATCGGGAAGGTTGTTTGTATTTCTAAATGGAGGAGAAGATGCAGACCGCAAATGGTAATTTTCTTGGCAAATGGTAATCCGCGACGCTTTAAAGCGTCGGAAAAGAGCGACGCTTAAAAGCGTCGCTAAATTGGAATTAGCGACGCTTTTGAAAGCATCGGAAAATGTTTTTTCCACTGTAGCATAGGCGACGCTTTACCGAAGCGTCGGGAAAGAGCGTCGGGATGGTTTCTACCGATGCTTAAAAGCGTCGCTAATGTCCAAATTTCTTGTAGTGCTAGAAGTACCATATATTGCCTCAAGATTCATGGTCAAGGCAAATGAACAGAATGAAGGCCTCATAAGCAAACTCTGGAGAGCGTAATTGATGTTTAAGCATGACCACTTGGTGGGACATGACTCATAGGCGTCCAAAACGACGCCGAGAGCAAAATCCATGCGCGGTATACCGAATGCCCTCATTACTTGTACCCCGTTCTTCTCCGTGTGGAAGACTAACATCATTTGCATATCTAATTCCACTATAACACGTCAGCATGTTGGTTCTTTGTCTTCTCTATAACACGTCAGCATGGAAACACCAGTTTCATTTTTCTCCTAGTTTCTAAAAACATTAAATTTTGGCATATAACACACTTCATTTTCTTTTAATTTTCATATAAACTCAATTATTTGTTCATTTAATTCTTTACAAGGTTTGTAGCTATATTCAATTTCCAGGCAGGTGCATATTGGACAAATTAAATAAAACCAATATTATTTATTTATTTATTTATTGGTAAAAATGGTATTTCATGTGGCTCTAAGGTGAAAGTAAAAGATACAATATTATTTATTTTCAAAAAACTTTCCATCTAAAATATGCATGATCATTTGTTGTTGCAATCGGAACATATGCTTCACGAGCAGAAGAATAAGGTGCCATTGCCAACTCAATGGAGTCGTTGGCAATGTCTAAGTGTCTTGAATTAAAAGACATGAAACCAATGTACAAGGACACCAAACAACTTTCTCTTTTATTTTGAAATAAATCTTGAGATCACCTTAGAAGTATGAAGCAAGTGGAGAACATATATAAAAAGGTAGAGCTTGCTCTACGTCTTTTTTGTAGTAGATGATTTTCTAATTACAAAATAAGCATAATATAAATATGGGGTATATTTGTTGAAATTCATGCTTAACTCATGATTAGATTTCAATGAAATAGCATAGTATTAATGTAAGAAATAAATTAATTATTACATAATAGATGTAATTTGCATGTTACCCAAAAAAATTAGAAAATCAAATTCAAATCATCTAAAAAAAGAGATGGAGACTGAAGGCGGAGCGGCCACGGTGATCGGTTGGTTGCGAAAGGAGCGGAGAGAGGACAGAAATCTCCTACTCGGCGATACCTGGCGGATGGTGAGAGATGTAGTGCCTTTTAGGCACTGCATATATATATATATATATATATATGAGTATATATATATATATGTATATATATATGTGTATATATATATATATATGTGTGTGTATATATATATGTCTATATATATATATATGTGTGTGTATATATATATATATATGTATATATATATATATATGTGTGTGTGTATATATATATATGTATATATATATATGTGTATATATATATATGTATATATATATATATATGTGTATATATATGTGTATATATATATGTGTGTGTATATATATATGTGTATATGTATGTATGTGTATATGTATGTATATGTATATGTATATATATGTATATGTATATATATGTATATATATATATATATATATATATATATATATATATATATATATATATATATATATATATATATATATATATATATATATATATATGTATAGGGAGGCGAACAGAGCTGCTGATTAGATTGCCATCTATACGGCACAGCATTCTAGAGGGGTTCTCTGAACCAACCAGTTGGAAGATTTACTTAAATAATAAAGAGGAAGAATGAGGCCTCTAGTCTCTTTCCAGTTGATCTCATCATTTTCGTTTATCTTGTATCATCCTGTTTCACATATCCCATGACTATTCATAGTCAATAGAATACTATTTCTTCAACAGAACAGTAACACGTGGGTGTTAATGTACGCTTCTAACACGCCAAACTAATCTACTAGGAAACACGAATACTTGCAGACGTAGAAAATTTCTCTCTCTAGCGCCAGTGATTCAAATCACAAATACACCATCCAAATTCCATGAACTTGTTTACATATTACAATATGGATCCAATCATACTTCACTAAAATATAAATTACGTAGATGTAGCTGGACTTCCCACCATCCCCCTCTGTCTCTCTCTCCCTAACTATTTCATCTCTACAAGCCTCTGAAATTGGGGGGTGGAATAATGGAAAGCGAGATCTTCCATCCTTTCTCTTCTCCTTGTCCTCTCCGATGTTCCCCACCAGGGAAGAAGAAAACCTAATCTCACTCTCTCCCTCTTGCAACCTTCACCACTCTTGTGGCTTCTTCTTCTCCTTCTCCTCTTTCCACTACCCGCAAACCTTCTCCTTCTTCTATCGCTTAAGTATCTGCAGCACTGCTACCACCCTCATGGAAACGATCGGACGGCGGCAGTCCCTCGGTGAATCAATATAACATGATGGTCCCGGCACGTAACCTTCTCCGGCAACACTACGACAGCTATGGTGGCCATCTCGACGACATCCAATCGGAATTCCACCATGAAAAGGCTTCATCAGTACCTGGCCTAATGGCTGAGGAGATTCCTCGGGGCAGCGGTGGCGGTGATGAGGAGGAGGAAGGAGGGGATAGGCGGACTAGCTCGAAACAAGGAGATGAGAACTCCCAAGGGTGGCTCCGATTAGGCATCGGTACCTGCCCGTCTGGTGGTTCAGGGCTCCATGATGGCGCCCCAGTAGACCCGATGAGCAAAAGTAGCATACGCAGAAGTAGGGGTGGGCTGCCGGAGCTCAACTTGTTCTCTGATAGGTTACCCGGTCCACTGCAGCCCCGATTGCCAGCTGCCGGTGCTCCGACGATGGCGCCATTGTTTCCGGGATCAGCGGGGCGGGAGGTCTCGATGGAGTGTAGGAGTGTCCGTGCCATGGCGAGTAGTTCCTCAAAGCCGCTGCCAATGTTAACAAGCTATAATTGGGGGCAATTCATGTGCCCATCAGGGAGCCTCAGCCTCTCGGTGGAGATGGGCGGCGTGATGAAGGTGGTTAGCCCGCCGCCGAGGCGGCAGACCGGGGTGTGGTTCGTGCTCCAGCCGGCGCAAAATCAGTGAGTTGTGGGAGACTTTTGAGGGCAAGGATCAATACCTAATTCTAGATTTTGATCATTTATCTATCATGCATGTTCAACTCCTATGCGTGTATAAGTTTTTTCTTTCCAAGAATTGCAGTGTGATCCAACAAGGAAGATAGTCCAATCTCTTTGTTTCCTTTTCTGTTTCTTTATTCGGAGTGTGTGAGATTTCCCTCTCCTCACTATTTTTCATTCATGCAGGGAAAAAGAACCATTTTTGCCTCAGATATCCAAGAGCTACCTGAGGATCAAGTACTTTTGCTACCCTTTTGTCTCATCTCTTTTGTTTTACTTTCCTTATTTTCTGAAATACTCATCTTACCTCAGTTTTTTCTATTATTTTCTCCTCTAGAATACTGGATTTTATGCTCTTTATTTGATAAATATTGGTTGGTTTGCAGGGACGGGAGGATGACAGTTAGGTTGTTGATGAAATACTTGGCCGATAAGCTTGGACTGGATGATGAAACCCAGGTATTTAAACTCCAGCCATTTCGCCATTTGTTTCCTTATGTCTGTAGATAGTTGGTAGCTGATATGAATATAGAGTATTCATTGTTTAGGACTTCAATTGCTCATCATGCTTAGGTAATGAAGCCTAGATTGACAAGAGAGAAGCCCATAGACAGGATCAGAGCCATGCATGAGTTCATCTACATGGTTTTAGGCACCTACTAGGCTTTAAAGCTTCTTACATGGTTGGTGTTGGAGTGAAAGGAACTTGAGAACCCAAAGGATTCTTATGCTGAACGCTTAAGTTGAAATGTGTGTACCTGAGTGGCAAAATATTATTCCCTATGATCAACGTTATCTGACCTTGGATGGGACAAATAGGGTTAGGTAAATAGTTTGTTGTCAGCAGTGGTGAGGGGTTTATTAGCTGTAGGTGTTTAAGGTGAAGATGGTTAGCTTGTATGTGTTCTTGACAGCTTTAGAACCGTACAGCCTATGACCCATTCTAGAAATTATTTTACTTTAAGGTTCGATAAGCCATAGATTAGAGGTAAAGACATGTCTTAGTTAAACCATTTATCTTGTAAAATTTTGGAAGTGAGAAATCCATATAGCATGCTTTGCTTGCATCATGATTAATGTTAGAAATATTACAAATAATGTTCTTTTCGCCATTTACTTGCTTACCAAGAATTCTATTGTCCTTGTTATTAGTTGAAAACTGTGAACTAAGTCTTGTTTTTTTTTTTTATTGAATTGTTCGTAAATCTTGTTAACTTCTTAAATTACATGTTTACTGAATTATTGTTCCAAGGTATAATCAAGATCATTCTACTTATATGAAAGAGTATACAAATGGACCTTAATCAAGATCATTTTTTTTGTTAAACAAGATAAATAGATTCATAAGAAAGTGGGTATAAAATAGAACAAAGTAGTTCCCTATTATCCTTATTCGATCCTTAGAGTAAACATGATTTCTATTTAGGGCATGGATTTGGTTGCTTGGAAAACCGAAGTTTTTGGAAAAGTGAAATTTTCTGACTGTTTGGACATTGGTTAAACTAAAATAATATAGAAACGAGTTTTGTAAATTTGACAAAAAAAATTTCACTTTTTCAGAAAATAGTTTCCTTTTCCTTTTCATTTTCCACAGTTACATGTCCTTAAAAAAAAAAAACATTTATTTTTGCTGAATCTAATTGCCAAAAGAATAAGCATAATAATTATCTTTCTAAACTGGTTAGAGGTCGTGCTCCCCATTTACAGTGCTAATAATCTAATATGGAGGTAGGAATCTGATTCCTCTTAGGTAAGGAAAAATTAAAGAGCTTAGAAAGGTAAGCTTAACATAAAAATGATTGTCTAGACTCTTGCCTTCAAAGATCTCAAGGTTCGGACTAGATGCAAGTTAGAGCTTGCCTGCAATATTCACCTTATCTCCCGTCTTAATCTTGCTTCACTAAGATCAACTCTCTCTGTGTGTGTGTGTGTGTGTGATACCTAAAGACAAGATCTGTTCCTCAAACTAATTAGGTGCCTTCTCACTCTTCTCATTCCTCTTTTTGAGCAGATTTCTTTTTTATCCCTTTAGATACCCATCTTTCTTAGTTTTAGCATTTCCATGCTTAGGAGATTTTGCATCAGAAAGAAACCGCATATCTAATTATAAGAAGTTTGTTCTCTTAGTGTCAAAACCAGAAAATTCTAACACATTTACGAGGCAAGTTTATAACCAAAATTAACTAAATTTATAAAACTCGAAACTGAAGAAAAACTAAAACAAAAACAAATTGCAACAAGATGGAAGTAATTAATAATTGTAAATTCAACAAAATTACATACATTTTTAGTGTTTTACAAAGAAAAAGGAAAGTCAGTGTTTGCATAAAATTGATGTCCTTCTTTCACATGCTTTGGTTTTTGATGGGCAAGTTCTTCTTCGGAGGAATTAAAATAGGAAGTTCACTATAGGTTACCAACCTTTTAGCTTTTGCAGTTGGGTTGTTGACAATATATTCTCTGAATTTAAATATAAAGCCAAGGTAGGTGGAGAACATTTTTGCTAACACACATTTTACCCCTATACTAATCACTAGATGAATATTTTGCGAAGGCTACTCTACTCTTTATATATATATATGTATGGGGTATTTTTTTTTTGCATTATTACAAATGCAAACTTGGGTACGAATTAGAAGATACCATGTTACCTAGCATTTCCCTTTCTTATCTTTTTTGATGGGACTCCCTTTCTTATCTTTATTTAAGTTCTTTTTTGAGGGGATAGTTTTTAAACAAAAATAAGAATAGTTTCTTTTATGAGTAAAAATTAAAAGATGCTTTTGTATTCTTATTAAGGTAACTTCCACAGTGCTACCTGTATACTCAAGAATGAATTTATTTAAGGATTATCATACTTATGGATTTTCTTGCCTTTGTGTCCATAGGTATGCCAGAATATTTAACAAACATATGGCTTAAGCAATGTTTCATTTAGTCTTTTCGCTATTTACAGAATTTTAGCCGGTTGTTTATATATAGAGTCTGTTCCATTGTGTGTTCTTCTCCAAAGCAGATGAGCATGTACTTCAGCACATCGTTTTTAAGTTAACTGACAGGAGTTACTTTAATCTCTCGGATAAGGATTAACAAACATTTTGTTTATACACAAGAGATCAAAATGCTGCAAAGATTTCATAAATATTATGCTATGCTTCCATGACTTCTTAATCTCATCTACTCATAATAGGTTAAATTAATTTGAACTATACTTTGAATTCGGAAATTTAGGTTCTCTTTTACTGGGGAAGAGAATAAAGTATTTCAGTTTTTTGGATTTGTATTCATTTTGTCTGATGACTGCTTGAGGACCAAAGATATCCAGCCATAATTTATTTATAAAACTTTGAACCCTTTCATAAAATTTGACTTTTCACGCAAATGAGATAATTGATGATTTATAATGTAATTTAGAAAAGAGACAAAAGAAAAAGAAAAAAGATTCAGTTGGTGATTTCAGAATTCATCTTGTTTTCTGGGAACCATCTTCAATTTGGACCAGATTAATACACCAACCACCTGCATTCTGCTTATCAATCAGCCACATCTTGTTCTTCCTTATTTTAACATTCTATTAATTGCATGATCCTTATGAACTGTTAACATGAAGATTGGTGTCTAACATATATAATACTATAACCATTCCTGCTGTATACAATTTTACAAGAATATACCTGTTTAAATATATTCATGTCATTCATATATTTCCTATTTGTTGTTTCTAAGGTCAACTCTGGACCATCATTAATCCGTTGCGTTTCTCATAATATCTAGTTTTTGCTGCACTCTGTATAATTAATTGCATTGGTAGATGCTAAAGTGGTGTGAATGAATGGGATGGGGCAGATAAGTAAAGATATTGATATAGTTTCCCATCAGTCACGGCAATGCATTGCGCATTCCTTTCCACACATGCCTTGTCCCTAAACAGCCAATGATTGAAACTATATGAGATGCATATATCACTTGAATGAACAGGAAAATGCTCTCTTAATGATTGATACCCAAATACTGAAGGCACGGTGTGTTAGCTTACCTCATGGCGTGATGATATTTCAAATTTGTCAAGCTGTTCATATTACTCCATGTTCAAAGTCCCCTTGTCCTATTTTTTTAACTGCAAACTAGTATGTTAACATCCTAGAATGACATCTGATGAAAGCTATAGATTAGCGAAAACATGCATGTGAACCACTGTAATGACATGATCTTAGAGATACCATCTTCATCATTGTTGCCATTAGGCTGGAATATGCTTTGACCTTGCAACCCAAGCAACATGTTCAACTATGATTACATTTCAACGTCATGCTTTCGCATGGCTCACGGCAGCTAACACAAGGCCCTACAAGCCCCCCCACCCTTTTGAATAGTCATTAGCATGCACATCAATTCCCTAAGTGGGGCACCTTTTTTAATATTAAAGGCCCCATCGTCTCATCCACAACAAAAACGCATGATAGGCGATAGAGAAAGGCATTGCATGGGAGAGAGTTTTTATCAACAACAAAATGATTCCAAATAGGTGAGGCGGAAAGCATCAGAACATAAGCAAAAAGAACGAGGCTACTTTCCCCTTAACTTGTAGACCGTGATCTGTTGAGCTCATGAGAGGAATGCATGGGAGTTATAGAAGCACGAATAAAGCCTTCTAAGGTTTGAAAACAAGGAGGTTAGGGTTTATGGAAGTGTTCCCATCACTCTGCTTTATTAATTTGTAGTCATTGTGGTTGGAGGAATATGAAAGTGGACGTGAGAGAGACGTGCATGAAATGATCTTTTTGTTTGCGTGTCACGTTTCGTTAGGTAAAGAGGAAGGCGGGGAAAAAAAAAAGAACTTATACGTTGGCTGATTCCTCGGCGTGCTTACCTAAAGGATCAGCCACTTCTCTTTCTTAATTATCCGTGGGACAACAAGAAAAAAAAGTGCAATACATGCATATTTGTACGTTTTGCTTTACGATTGGATTATTCTATCAGCTTAGTGATTTGGATCTGATCCAACTAAAAATTAGTTCTCTCTCAATCCATCTCTCCAACTCGAACAGGATTTTGAAGGTCGGATATCCCCTGCTTAGCCCAAAACTTAAATAATATATTTTCTTTCTTTTCAGAATATCAAGTTTTAAACAGACTTTCTTTGATACTTTTCCAGCACTTTTCTTTCATTGAAGTAGGTAGAGTGTGTCACTCCTTTTTCTCATTGATAAAAGGAAAAAAAGAATCGCATACATGCAATTTTTATAGACCAATATATAAGAAAGCTCAAGTCTATAAAATCAGCAGCAGTCAAAAAAAAAAAATTAAAGTCTATCAACATACACAAACTTTCATGAGGCATCCAAGTCATTCTTTTTCATTTTTCAAATCAATGTTGTGGCGTTGTGAGGGTTAGTATTATCAATTATTAAAGTCAGTTTTTGAATAGTAGAAAGGCTATCTTGGTTTTAACTCTTATCAATTTGTAAGAATCTCTAGACTTATAATAGAAATATTTTGTGGTAACCATGGAAATATTCATCTAATAATGTGATAATTAACAAATAAGCTTATAGATGATAGGTTAAGCTGACGCAACCAGTACACTTTGCACCAATTTATGGTGAAAGGATCAACTAAACGAGCCAAAGAAAACTACAAACACAACTGTATTGACCAACAAAATTAGTCAGGATAAGCCAATAATGACCCAAACCTAACTTGAGGAATTGGTACAACTTTCCTCAGCATTTTAGCTAATCATTCCGAAATTTGCCGCACAAATCGTGCCTTGAACCATGGGTGACAGTACATTTGATGTTAAGCACTATTAATTAGGTCTGCTGCTAATGTTGTATGGTTTACAATAAAAAACCATGCAGCAAAATTGGAACCTACTATGTTCATTTAGTATCTCGTATACCAAAATCTCTAAATGTTGTGAATTTATAGCTGTTAATACTAGTTTTTCTAGTCCCCATGAACATATCTTGTAGGAAAAAAGTTTCTAGATTTATAAGCCATGGGATGGTCTCTATGATCATTATAACTTTTTGCAGCTTTAAAGTAAAAGATGAGCTATGCTTCTTTCAAGATGATTTAATTCTTAATTGTATGACTTAATTTATATAGAAATGTACTATTTGTGATATATAAGTGTGTATAGATAAATGCATTAGTGTGCGTGTAGGTATATGTATATGTATGCAAATGTGTATGTGTGTGTACAGAGATGGCTACTCAATTTCTAGGAAACAAGCTGCTTGGTTATTCCCATTTGTGAACCATAACATATCAAATATGAGATAGTTGTACATGAATGATAATATTTTTGCCATTAGCTTGATAATTTCACTTTCTAGAGTATTATTGCACCTGTCACATGATAAAACTACTCCCATACAAGTACATGCATGCAGTGCAATACATGGGGTTTCTTGCCATCTACAGGTGGGACAACAAAGCTGGTTGTTCTCTAGGAATAAAATGGTCATTTCCCGACGCAGAAACATATATGTTTCAAATCTAAGAAAAAATTGAGATGATATTAATTGTTATCCTAATATTTTCTCATCTTTTGTGAATGATAAGGAGAATAGATTGGGTTAAAATAAAATTATATTTTTGAGTTTTATCAACGATTTGCTCATGTAGGAAGGCTGTATACTTATGTTTGTGAATTATTTTCATTAAAAAAAGTTTACAAAATATTTTTTTGGTGTTGCTTGTTCATGGGACCATAGGTTCCATACTGGTGCTTAATGGGAAAGCAAGTGCTGACAAGGAGATGGAGTTTTGTCCACACAGAGCTGTGGAGTACAGTGAAAGGCTTCGTCTAGGTTAAATCAAGATATCATGTCTATGTTCATTATGTTTTTATGTTATTTTATTTTAAAAGATAAGGATGAAAAGACCCATGATTATCCAAATCTAAATTTTCATAGATGCATCATCCAAGAATTAAACCCACACTCCTGCTTGCTAAATCAAGATGATTACAGCAATCATTCTGAGAATATAGAAGATTTTCTTATAATATCAGGAGAGTAGCTTTATTTGCTTGTAGAATTTATGCAAACTTTATGCATACAAGAATCTAAATGATTTCGATACAACCATAACACAAAATCAGACATTAGATTGTCCCCTAGATTGCTGATTATTTTTATACTTCTGCTAGAAGCTTAATGCTTATGTATGTAAATTTTTCTTCACTAGTTTACCAAGTAATTCCTTCATCGAACTTACAAACAAAACCTCTTAGTGATGCATCATTCTTCAACCTCGTAAATAGTTTGTCAGATTTCAGGGATGACATAGACCATGGAACAAGATTTCAAAGTCTAATTGAGATGAATAGGTGTCCAAAGCTTACTGATTTATTCATGCCTGTTATTTACTACTTGGTCATCATTCTTCTGCCACTCTAACACATCCATGTAAACTAATCAGGTAGTGATTACATGTAGAGGCCACCAGCTTCCTCCCTCATTGACAGTGCAATATGTTCGGGACCAAATATGGAGTTCGAGGGAGGCAGTAGAATTGCTTCCTGACTCGCCCAGCACTGAACATATCATGACCCTTCGATACAACAGAAGTTGCTAATTGCATCCCTCAGGCAGCACTCATCACTCCAATGGAGATTTTTGATCTTCGAATCCTTTGCCTCGCCGCTGGTCCGGTCCCTCTTCTTCGCCTAACTTATCTGAACAAAGGAGCTTGGAGATACCAACTCTAGGTTAAAACAAGGTACAAGAAATTATAAAGAATTATAAAATTAAGTGTAGATTGTGCATTTCCATGTCCACAGGGCTTTCCTATCTAATTAACTAATTTCAGATCCTCCTGTTATTTTTTTTCTTTTGTTATTACTTTGCTCGGAAGTATTACTTCTGTTGGCCAGCTTTATTTTGCTTGCTTTCCTATGGCCTTGCATGAGCTTTAAACCATTGAAGTAGAAAGAGAAAGAAAGCAGGAACATGGCCAATTACATAATTAAAAGCTAGCAGTGACAAAAATAATCAGTAGGACCCAAGAAAACAAAAGAATCTGAAGGGAGACCAGGGCTCAGACAGCAACTGCTTTGCTCAGTAATAAAACAACTTAATTCACTTCCAAGGACACTGGCTTAAAGAGCGACTGCTTTGGTCACTGATAAAAGTATTTAATTCACTTGTGTGCAAAGCAATGACTTGCTGCCCAACGTGCTTAACATCAGTTACGGATCCTTGAATACTCATCCCAGGCAGTCATAAAAGATGTTGCAGCATCTAGAGTATGCGAGCCACAGTTGAGGTTTGTGTAATTGTGTCTATAGCAGATGATATGCAAGAAACAGATGAGGTTTACTGTCATCAACAGTAATGTCAATTGCTTTTGTTCAGTCGCCAACACAGCATCCAAGCTGAAAAAAGAAACCATTCACACATACAATATAACAAGCAGATGCTGATGCACAGCTAGCAGCAGCGGGAAAAAAAAAAAAAAAACAGAGCTATGCTGATGAAAGATATTATCCAGGCATCTGCATCTTATATAACAGGACATATGCTGAGGCACAAGCATCAGCAGCAAAGAATATAGAAGAGCTAGAAGCTTGTCCATGAGGCATAAGAACTTCATCCACCAAGGCGATTCCTGAGAACCTTATCTACAATGAAATTTAGAGTCAAGTTATAGGTCCAAAATTTCTATCTATTTTCAGGACATCATTAACAAAGAATCAAGAAGAATGGATATCACATCACAAGAAGAGAATGAGCAACAACAAATCATCACGGTGACCATTAGGTCACGAAGTGAATTACCAGATGAACATAAGGGTGAAGATTTATTCATTAAAACAAGAAAAAAAACAAAGTGCCTTTGTTGGAAATGAAAACATTGCCACAATAATTTAGAAACTGCAAATGTAACACTTGCAGAACCGGAACCCTTCAGAGTTTTCAAATACAGATTGCTGTTGAAGCCAACCAGAAAATGTCAGATTCTAATTGTTCCACCTAGAAGAGAATGGCAGATTATATTGCTTGACAAATCTGCAGTTTTTTTGGAGTAAAGTACTACTAATATTATGCTCGAAATTTTCACACTTCTGAGGCTCTAAAGCTTGTCCCAGGTAAAAAATTTGAACTCAATCCACAAACATGCATTCCTAATATAACTTTCAGCTTTGAAGCTAAGCTGCCATTCACCATGCTAACCCTCCGTCACCAACATTCTGAATCTCTGATCATTAAAATGCCACGGGTCTTCTTTCAATCTTACACCTTTTTTAAAAAAATCTCAAGGGCATGCAACCATCACAGAGCTCCTATAAGCACTTTGCCCCTTTATCCACCGCTCAAAACAAGCTAACTACTTTGCCTACTTCTATCCTCTCCTGAGATAATGAAAACACTGTCACAATATCACCTCTTGGACTAACAAATTTTTTGGCTCTCGATTTAGATACAAACAAGAGATTCATATTCAGCTCTAGAGCGCACAAAAGCCTTGCCACTGTACTTAACGAACTCAAAGATTGACAACCCTGCCTTCTTCAAAAGCCAAATACACAAGTTGATCATACCAATCAAGTACCAGGAAAAAGAGGGACCATAACAAGAAACAGAAGGATAAATACAAAAACCCATGAAATCAGATTCCCACAGGGACTTAACCGCACCACATAAAGAGCTAAAAACCATCTTCCAGAAGAACATCGTAATTCAAACCTCCCTTCTAAGATCTCATGAATGTACAGAAAAATTAGTTTTATTTGCCATAGTATCTAAACAAGGGCAGTACCAACACTTGGCCTTAAGGGGAAGGCCAACAAAATAGTAATCAACTATAATAGATTTTGAATTTTGTATTGAACCAGAAAGAACATTTTTCTTACATAATTTATTGTGCACATTGATTAACCATCATGAGAACATGCAAAAATTTGGGTTCACGAGTCTATCCGGGCGCTATTTTTTCTACATACTTTAGAGTAAAAAATTGACCTGCTCTGATTAAATTTTATATTTTGAAAGGGACTATGCAGACCAGCTTTTTAAGTTCTGATCTAGTAAAAAAAATTTCACTAATCAACGAAAGATAATTTATAATATCTTATAATCAGAGACATCTATGTACCGGTAGCAATATGCCCCCATGTGCTAGTATTGACATGTGCAGCACCCTAACTTTCTGCTGTGCCTGCACATGGAGCTGCACCATATCCCGATATCACATAATATTTATTATTGGATGGTTACATGAGGAAAGAAAAAGAAATATTATAGGAATTTAATAGGGAGTGAATATTAAGAAGTTGAAGCTCGATGATTCAACTGCTTCTAATTCAATAGAAACAATTCAAAGATAGAAAATCAGCTTTCTGATGATCCCACAATCAAGGATCAACAGGTCGATTCAGCTGACAATCCATTTTGTCTAGTTATGGAAGATCCAATAGACAGAACTGACTATTTACATGAAGCCAATGAAGATGGTCAAGTTCGAATTCCATGATCCTTTCTATCATCCCATCAGATATCCAATTAATGAAACCCCTCAAATTGATGATCGATCATACTATGGTCAACAACCAAGAATCATGGGATCATGCATGCATTCTGTTTGTTCATGTTATTTTTTAATCTCAAATACATTCAACATCATGAATTGATTATAAGGATCCATATAAATGCGTACGTACATACATGTGTACATAAGTATGTTATGCATGTACGTATGTTTATATATCTGTGTATTTATGTATGTACAATTTATGAGTGTACATATAATATATATGTCTATACATGTACACACATATATGTTTATATTTACATATGTATGTATATGTATCTATATGAATATATATACATATACATATAATGAATTCATGATGTCAAAGATATATGATAATAAAAAATAACACAATTCAAAGACAACGTAAATCAATATACAAACACAACCAAGATTGGCCAAACTATCCCGAATTGAATCAATCAAGAACCAGAATAGTTTGGGCGATCTGGATAGTTTGATTCTTAATAAAACCCCGATCCTCCCTCCCCCCTCCCCACGGTCCTGATTTCGCGTCTCTTCCCCCTCTCCTAGGCTTTCGATCTCCACCCCTTACTGGCGTGCTACCTCTCGATCTCTCGATGAAAACCCTCTCGCACCAGAGGAGCCCAAGGGTTCCACCTCCAAAACCCTCGCTCATAAGCACCAGCCGCCGTAAGTCCCCAAGGAGAACGTTGAACGCAACCCTAACCCACCAGAATTGTCCCCCTTCCGGTCAACTCCCATCATTGGAAAGCCCCTCGCCATGAAGAACTAGAGCCTGCTACCCCTACAGCCACTGCAATCCTTGAACCACACCGCCCTCTCCACATGGAGACCTCTCAAGTATGCCACTTCATTAGGGTTTCTCTCTCTCTCTCCTTCCCCATCTCTCTTCCCATCTCCTCCCTCTCCCCTCCCTCCCTCCCTTCCTCTCTCTTCCTCTCTCCTTATTTTGACATGCCGCAGAATGGCATGGTATGGACATGTACCATACCGAACCAATCGTCGGCTAGCATGATCTCTAGTACCGATTTAGCAAACCTTGAACACAACAAATAATTTCAGTCACACTGACAAATAGTTAACAAAATGCATGTACACACATAACACATCCACATAAATAGTCAAAGAATAAAACATACAATACCACAATTACAACCAACCTTCACATATATACACAATACATAGTTACATACAAGGTCCGCCGTACCGGTACCGGTCGACGTACCGGTGGCGGCCCGGACCGGTACGAAACCGGTCCCGTACCGGTGGCGTACCGGTCCGTACCGGTCCGAACCGGTCCCGTACCGGTCCGAACCGGTGGCGTACCGGTCCGTACCGGTCCTTCAACAATAAATTACCGGTACCGGATTTTACGCTGATCCGGTACCGGTCCCAGGCCGGACCGGTACGTACCGGCCCGTACCGGCCGGTACGGACCGGTACGGCAGACCATGGTTACATACAATCATAAACATATGCCTTTTGCCTCCTCCAGGATGCACATAAGACACACTTTGCGTGCGCTTCAATACAGTCACCTCGCTTTGAGGTAGAAGAGGCATTATGGTTGCATCAAGGTCAGCCTTGCATCTTGGGCGCACCTTTGACAAGTCACCTTTCACCACTATTCACAATAAAAGATTAGGTTGAACCTTAACTAGATCATGTCGACTTAATAAATTAGTATAAATCTATAAGTTGTTAAGAAATTAAGGATGAGATTCAGATAACAAAATAATATGACTTGAGAAAACAAATAGTTTGCTTTCAAATTTTATTTGATTTTTACATTTATCTTTAGGATAAATGACAAAGAGTCCTCAAAAACTAGGTTTTTTTATGGTCCAAGTGATTAGAAGTAATATTTATTAGAATGTGAAGTTTTGGGGTACAAGTTTTTATGTTGATTAAAAGTCATTTTGAGTCAAATTGTGTCGAAAGAGTTCTACGACCATACACGTATTTTGAACCATTCTAAAATTAGGAAACATTATGATATATATAGTTGTTAGATGTCAGCTCCAAAAGATTTTTCGATATGACAAAATCTTTCCCATTGGCAAAAAGGGACATGGTTCCTATATTTGGTTTAGAGATCAGAGGCATAATGCATTGCTAAAGCAATTTACAAAAATCTTCGTAGGGATGGATTGAGAAGCTCACATCACCAACTTAGCCAGGCCAAAAGAAAATATTGAAAATCTCTAGCTACCATCTAAATGAGCTATCTCTTTGGAAATTTATAGATGGAACCACAATCCCATTTCATAGGATTAACCAAACACCTAATATGTACAACATGCCAAATTCAACATGATACTCCTATTCATTCAGTTTCTCATTGCAAGTCCTCAGGTCCTATAGAGGAGGAGATCATTATGAAATTAATTTGCCTACTATCCAAGACAAAGATAAGGATTCCACTTGGTTGACTAGCCAAAGAATGTTTTTATCATGAATAAATGCATTGACAAACAAGAGAAAGCCAACTTTGTGCCAACAAATTAATCACCTTCTTTCTATAGGAATATTAAAATAGATTTGTTGGCACACCTTCTTTCTATAAGAATATTAAAATAGAAACTCAAAGCAGATTTTAAGATCAAGCTTCACTAAAAAGCAAGCATAGTGAAAAGAAACAATTACCAAAAAGCGGATTCCCTTTTCCAATTACATGATATGCAACGTGGAAAATGACATCTTTATATGTTCTCTAACTCCTTGAAACCATTCTTTAATTGATCCATGTTTCTTATGATGACCTTTCTACTCATATTATCAAATGTAACAAGTCAAACATTAAATTCCATAATAGATTGGACTATCTCCAAAAGCGGATGTACTAGTTTTTGAGCCACAAAAACATTTCTACAAGTCACCCACATAAAATAAAGACAAATTAAGATGGGGATTTTATTTTGGGAAAGATATTAGTATGCTAATTAGACAAGACCTTTGCAATCATCTTATAGTTGCAATTAGATAGGCTAATACGCAGGCAATCAAAAGACCTTCCACTTTGTCTTTTCTGGAAGACCACAAATATTTGGTTTAATCCTTGGAATCAAGATTTGCCATTCTGATCGGTACCGCACCGTACTGACACTCGGTACACTAAACCCTACCATACCGTACTATGTACCGATACTGTAATAGGATAGTACCGGTATAGGGTCTGGTACTGACCGAGATGGTGAACCTTGCTTGGGACTGCATAAAGATGAGAACAAAAATGCCATAAAGTCATGCTTAATCAACAACCACATTTTCCAACAAAAGTTTAGGATAGAAAAGTAAGCCCTTATATTTATTCTGATAGGAAATGACAATAACACCCCTAAGTCTGCTATGTATTGGGAATTCTGATTAGATTCCAATTTCTTTTTTCCAATAAGATAGGAAGAAATTGAGGATGGAATCAGTCTCTTCACTATCAACTTTAAACCCACAGCTCCTCATAATGTTCTACATATTATTTCAAGATTTCATCTTTCTTTATGACATTGTCACCAAACTAGGATCTGCTCGATCTAATTCAGTTAACATTATATACAAACTATTTGCTGACTTTAGTTTAAGTCTACGAAAAAAATAAAATTAGCAAATGGTTTGCTGACTTCACTTAAGTGAAGTCCACAAACTATTTTCCAACTTCAGTTCTATGGGTTCCAGTACTGGTCGAACCTTGATACTATTTCTCAAGGCCAACCAAAAGAGACTAATCTCTAATGGGATGATCCCTACTATTTTCTTCCTCATTTGATAGTGAATCTAAGATAGGCTTTCTTTTATTTCTTTTCTTTTTCCTTTTAAAGGAAACAAGGAAAGAGTCCTTTGATTGCTTAGAGTCCAAGTTAAAAGTCTGAGAGGGGTTTGGGGGTTTAAAAAGTGTCTTGCTGCAACAATTTGATGATTGATTTACAGAAAAAAAATCAAAGTTCATCTTTCTCATCATTTCTCTTTGTTTTGAGAATTTCGCATAAGCATTAGGATTAGATATAGACCTGGACTAGGCCAACTTCAAATAGTCCATGGGCTAAGCTCGAGGATACCTGAATTAGGATTGGGCCTATAATAGACCCCAAAAGAATTTCAAATTGGGATCAGGTCGATGCTTGGCCCGACCAGGGATAGAACCAAGCTCGAGGCCTGACACACCAACCACTCTCTCTCTCTCTCTCTCTCTCTCTCTCTCTCGCCCTCCTCTCATGTCTCATTCCCCAACTTCCCCTACTAAGAAAAGCCCTACCTCCTTCCTCTTTTGTCTCTGTCCATATCCCTCACCTCCCCTTCTCCACCATCCTTAGGTACTCTCCCTCCTAATCTCTCTCTCCCCTCTCTCCTCTCTCACTCACCAGATCTCTATCGTGCCCAGTCTCTCCCATCACTACTCTCTCCTCCCAATCTCTCTCCCTTCTCCTCTCTCTCCCACTCGATCTCTCTTTCTGTCCTCTCCCTCTCTCCTCCCACCTAATCTCTCTCCTCTATTCTCTCTAATAAATCTCTCTCCCCTCTCCTCTTTCTCCCACCTGATCTCTCTCCCCTTTTCACTCTCTAGCCCCTCTCTCCACTCTCCTTCCTAATTTCTCTCCTCTCTTTCCTCTCTTCCCTCTCTACCATCTCTTCTCTCTCCTCTCTCCATTCCAATCTCTCTCCCATCCGATATCTCTCTCCCCGCTCCGAGCTGGCTCAATCAAGCTTCGAGCCAAGCTTGAGTCGGGCTCAGTCCAGAATTTGAAAAAAGAGTTCAGACCTTTGCCCGGATAGAAACCCAAAATTTTTTCAAGCCAGGCTAGGGCTGCATTGAAACCTAATCCGACCTCCCCTAATTCCAACCCTAATAAGGATTGAGCTGTAGAATACACCACATTGTTTGTGGATTCGACCTAGGCTGCAGAGATTAACAAACAACCAGAAATTTAACAAAATTTTCGTTATTTCTCATATATGAAATTAATTTCAAATCCATACGAGTGTAGATTGATTGCCTTCGATCAATTCTAAGAGATCCTATATTAACAAATATATAACATCTACATGGTTACAACAGAACTTACAAACACATGTTTGCTATTAAACTATTTACAGTCTGCAGCAAGGTGGGTCTTCGTACCGAACCCCGTACCGATGTCACATTAGCACAGTGTCGGTACGGTACGGTATAGAATTTTTTTGATATGCCGGGTGATACCGAACCGGTACGGTATGCCCTATACCACCTAGTCTGTAGTATCTTCAGAACATGAAGAAAAAATAGTTGCGTGAGAAAGCAAATGTACAAAAATACACTCAAAGAAGCCAAGTTTGCAGAAATAGTTAGCACCTTCAAAGAATCTCCCATTACTTCCATCCTAGTTGTCCTTGATTTCTCCCACACTACCCACTCTCTTTTGCAACCTTCAACTTAAGGTCAAGAAACATCCTTGTCAAAGTTCTCTATAAACAACATTGCAAATGTATAAATGACCTTACACTATATTTTCCCACTTTATGCTCCTGACTACCCAACATTCTCATCGTTACAATAATTTCAGCCATACAATAAGATCATAAAATTTTCCTTTCAACCTTAATGGTAACCAACGACAATCACTTCAAAGATGCAAATTCACTTCATTTATCATACTTTAGTATTATCTAAGACATCCTTCCCAAATTGACTAGTCCTTCCATTTTTTGTATTATAATATTGGAATAGCGTCTTTAGCAAATATCTTATCCTTCAATTAAGACTAAATCCTTGACACCACCGAAATCTTTCAAAGTTGCACCGGATAGACTCCACATCACGTCAACTAGTTTCTTAAAGATTTAGCTAATCGAATTTCTCTCTTAATTCCCTTGGTGATCTAAAAGAACAACATCAATATTATCACTACTATATGTAGCAAGGGCTTGCCATTTGAAAGCAGGTCTTCACTTATTAAAAAAAAAAACAAGTAAGGTTGGCTGTGAGTTGTGAGCCACAGTAATCAATATAAGTGGAAAATAAGAACAAAAGTTTCAACCTACCATTTCTAGAGACCCCTATGACTTGACTATCCCTAACACCCAAATCTTTTCTGCAGTTTTTTCCCCTACCCTTATACATGTGGGTGCTATTTATGTATAGGCACTTATCCAAATAAAAATCTTCTTCATGGATCTTTTCCTTTTTCCAATGCAACAGCCTACTTTCTCTTCTCTTCTTCCCATCATCGTTTTGTCTCCCTTGAATCCAAAAGCAGTAACTTCACACTTCTGAAAGATTTTGTAAAGGAAAATGGTCATACATTCATACTTGCAGGCCTAATTTGCATGGTATAAACTGTTATGGTATCAATGTTTTTTTCTCAATATATTACTCTCAGTAGATTAACTGGTTTGTGCATATCTTTGAGCCAGGTGGATATTATGGCAATCCCCTGGCTCAAAACACAAAAGTTCAAGTAGTGTTACACAAAACATCATAACCCATAATCCTCGCCACTCTAGGAGAGTTTCCAATTAGTGAATAACATTAGGCTGACCTGTTGCTGAAGTAGCCTCTATGCATGAACCAAATTTTCAAAGCATCCTCTTGTACAATGTCACTCAAACTTTATCATAGACTATGAGAAAGATCAATCACCAAAGTTTCATGGAAGCTATATTCATTGCAAGAATCAATAATTATATTAGGCTAAGGAAATAAAATAAGCTTCAACAACACACTTCATGCTTTTCAGAAAAGTATAGAAGGTATATGAATTCCAGTTTTGTAACTGAAGGCAGCTTCGTAGTGCAACATTTTCCTAAAAAAATTGACTTCGAAGCTACAATGCATAAATAAGGTCAAAATACATCATGTTAATTGCATCGGAAGTCTTCCAACATATTCTACTTGCAACTGGCAGAGAAAACATTGCCATAAGTAACAATGATATGATAAACTTTTCACCTTCTTCTTTTTATAATCCTATATTGTATTTGAACTTGCCATAACTCAAATCATTCCCATGGTGCTCCATCAAAAGTTGTGAGAAGCTGAGGCCTAACATTGATGACCACAGAGCAGCATCAAAATATACATGAATTTAAGGTGCTATGACTAGAAACAAGTAATTAGATTCTAAGAAATTTTGTAAGTTGATCCATGGAAGATAGAGATCACCAACCAACCATTTCAGGCATCCAAAAATATCCTTTTTCCCTGAACAATGCCGTCCATGCAAGCGAACCGATTACATGACGTTCTTCCTGAGCTTCTGGATAGCACAGTACATCTTCCTCCTCGAACCGACTGCATTAATCCCCATGTCCTTCAGATCCTCCAGTGTCAGCAATGGCAGAACCTCATCATCCACCTCATGGATCTCAAACACCGGAGCGTACCGGCCCAGCCCCAAACCATTGAGCCAGGATCGGACGCCACCATCCCCGACCGAGTGCCACCACCCGTTCTGGTTGTTCCAATCCCTATTGTCCGTCTCCGATGGCAAATCCCCCTCAGCCCAAGGACCACAATCCCTGCTTTCCGAAACCCTAACCCTCGCTGCCGCCAGCCTATCATTCCTATCCGATGGACTCTCCAAATTATCCCTATAGCCCTCATCGCCAGCGTCCTCCCAGCCGCTCGATTTCAAGTCGGCGCCCTCGTTGCCCACGTCGACCTTCGGGATCCAGCTCGACCTCGCTCGCCTCACTCCGCCGCCCCGCCACGCCTTCCCGTCCCGGCTCCCCCGCCTGATCCCGGCGCCGTGGGGGTCGAAGTTCTCGTCGACGGGGAGGAGGACGCGATCGTCGGCGGCAGGGGGGGCGTCGAGGGCGTCGCCATCGGGTTCGAGGGTGGTGAGGGGGCGGGTCTTGGAGGGGTGCTTGAAGGGGTCCTTGGGGAAGTGGGCGCGGGGCTTGGGGTGGTCGGAGGGAAGCTTCCAGTGTTTAGTACGGCGTACGTACGGCTCATACGGGATGGCAGCGGACTGGTCACCGATCTCGCCGAGGCGGACGCTGGGGCGGCGCTGCCGCTTGGAGCCTGGGCCGGGGACAAGGGTTTCCGCCGGGCCGCCTCCGTTCGCCGGGGCCTCCGGCGGGTGGGGATCCGCCATTGGAGCCGAACGAATCGAGAGAGAGAGAGAGAAAGCGAGTGTAGGGGGTTCGGATTCGGGAGGCGAGTGGCAGGAGCGAAGGAGCAGGATGGCGTCGGGATCTTTCCTCAGATGCGAGGTCGGGATTTTGCTCGGCCACGGATGAAATGCCAGGTGGAAGGATTTTCTCAAATGTGCTTAGATGACCGACGGATGTTAATCCGACGGTTTAGTGGAGTTCAGTAAAACATCGTGACCGCTTTTATTATGCCTCGAGTCGTTATCTTTGATAAGAAAAGTTTGGATGTTACAGTTGTCGTGCATCTAAGGTGGTTGGAAAGAGGATGTTGCACCTACTTCTACAGCGAACCGACGGTGGAAGTAACCGACAGGAGGCGCGATTTTTCCGAAATGAGTTGACTCGGCTGACTGTGAATCAAGGCAAGTCAATGGCTGCAGCTGGGGCTGAGTAATGCTTGGCAGTCTAATTGATGGATAGGATCCGACATGATAAGATATTTACTGTTTGCATACCTGTTCATTTTCGTTTGACAAATACACATATTTTGACTTAATCAGAAGAGTGATTATATGTTTTATTGTTTTAATTAATTGTATGACTTTTATTGTGGATCTTAATGATTCTAATAAATTATATATTTTTTTCTTGAATCAACCACATTATGCATTAAAAGAGTGATTGTTAAAATGCAATGGCCATATTAAAAATATCACCATATGGGACATGTCCATGATGTCATATATTTTTTATTTTATTTACAAAAGTGAACTTTGGTGTAATATTACAGTTGTTTCATTATTATCTAAATATTATGAGTTCAAAATATAGAAACAACCTTTCAGCATACATTCAAAATCTTGTTAGCAAAAGATTTGTGCACCAGGGAGTCTTTTAAATATTTTCCTCTAGAATTTATAAACTAAATAGGGTTGAAAATAGGTTCAAGTATTTAGATATCCATAGTTGTATCTTCTTTTTTGGACAAATATCAATGTAGATTTAAAATATAGGTTGGATGCTAAAATTTGTGTTTATATCTATCTAGATTCAAATAAAAAGCAAATCTAGGCAAATACTATCCTGTTAATATTCAACAAACTAAATCTCACATTTCTAACTAATTTTTCTTCGTGTGTAATTAGGCTTGGGATCATCAAATAAATGGATCCTATAATTCACCTTTTAAAAGATGTAATGATTACTAATTTCAAACTAATTTGAAGTACTAAAAAAAATAAAACATGTATTTGAAAAGTTAAATTTGGGTATATTTATGATGAAATTACAGAATGAAGGCATGATAGATCTTAAATTAAGATGGCAAATGGGTCGGGTTGGATGCATGTTGGGTCAAAACTTTGTCAACCTGAATCGAATAATGTATTAAATAGATCAAAAATCTTAATACAAACCTAAGCTTTTTCTTAAACACATAACTTGATCTGACCTACATAAACTATTTATTAAATAGATTGAATTAGGTTAAATAGGTTAAGTAGATTTTTGACGAGTTAAATAGTTTAAACATATTAAGTGTGTTTTTAACGGATTAAATGGGTTAAACAAGTTAAACAGATTAAATAGAATAAGCGGGTTAGATTAAATGGGTCTGAAATGCATTAACTAAGTCATAAATGGGTTAAACGATTTAGATTATGAAGTGAACCAATTATTAAATGAGTCAAAGCATGTTAAATAGGTCATAGGTCCAAAATTGAACCCAATCTATGAAATAAATAGGTCTAGGTAGGTAGACCTTTTTATGACCCAAATAAATTTATGCTAAACAAGAACATGCTTAAAGTAGGTTGGATTAACATATTGGGTCATAAATTGCCACTCCTATATAAAATCATGAAAATATTGTTTTTTCCATCCTTTTCATTCTTTTTGGGAAACAAAATGAAAAACTTAATTGTAGACATGTTAGTTATTCCATGAGCATTAGAAATAATTTTTTAAAGAAAAGAAGGTCAGATACTTAGGTTGGTATGTGCATCTTGTGCTGCAAATAGCTATCAATTATACTTAAGGCCAGCCAATTAAGTTATCATCTTTAATATGATCATATCTCAATTATATAACCCAAAGGGCAAAGAATATAGTGCATTTAGAGAGATTCTCAAGACTCTACATAGTTCGGTTTACCTCTTATTACTGTAAAAGTAATAAAGTTCCCATACTACCCTTGATGTGAAAAAATAAGCTTTTATAATCGATGAGCCTATTGCATCCATCAATCAAATATTCCTTCTAATTAAAACATGCTCACTAAGGCATTCCAAGTAACATAATAATCTGAGGGACTAACCTCAATTCATGGCCTCATATAAATAGAGGAAGTGCCAAATATATGGATGCAAAACATGTTATACTCATCCTTAATATATATAATAAGAAACAACAGCCACCAAAACTCTATTTTTGTTATAAAATCTTGACTTTTCATCTTCACCTCTAGATGGATATTCATCTGAATTCATCCATGACTATTCAACTTCTCATAACCCTCCAATTTCATCATTAATAATTAATTAATGTATTTATGGCCTTTGATTTGGCCTATAAATGGATGATATGTAGTCTTGTACCGTGAGAAAAAAAAAGCAAGAAAGAATAAAAGAGCCATTTGTATCTCATGCTCTCTTGTGTTTTCTTTCTCTTTATTTTCTATTGCTTTATCACTTTTACTTTTAGTTTCATACCACATTATCAGCACGAGACTCTAACCAACTAAGGGTCTTCACTTATTTGTGGTAATATATTTTTCTTCCCTTTTATTTCATAATGTCAAATATCACCAAGCTTGAATTTGTAGCTCTTGACATATCCGGCAAAAATTATTTGTCATGAACTCTTGATGCCGAGATCCATTTGGATGCAATGAATTTTGGAGAAACTATAAAAGAAGAAAATGACGCATCCCTGCAGGATCGCGCCAAAGCAATGATCTTCCTTCGCCACCATCTCCATGAAAGCTTGAAAGCCGAATATCTTACAGTGAAAGATCCACATGTCCTTTGGCGAAGGAAAATATATTACCTACGAATATATGATCTTTCCAAAAGTCCACTACGAATGGTTCACCTACGGCTGCAGGATTTTAAAACTGTAAGTGAGTATAATTCCGCAGTATTCAAAATTAGCTCTCAATTAAAATTATGCGGAGAAAAATTACTGAACAGGATATGTTAAAAAAAAACATATTCTACTTTTCATGCTTCAAATGTGCTCCTACAGCAGCAGTATCGAGAGTGGGATTTTAAAAGATATTCTGAGCTGATATCATGCCTACTTGTTGCTTAGCAAAATAATGAACTTCTGATGAAAAATCATCAATCACGACCAACTGGTTCAGATCCATTCCCTGAAGTGAATGCTGCATCATCTGTTCATCATAGACATGATCGTGGTCATAGTCAGGGACGTGGCCGTGGTAATGGTCGTGGTCGTAATAACCATTGGTATCGCAGAGGCCACCACGGCGTAAATTTTAAGAAATCAGCAAACAAGGAGGAGAAACCACTGAAGTCCTCTAAAAATAAAGAAAGTGATTGCTATCGATGTGGCATGAAAGGACATTGGTCACGTACTTGCCGTACGGCCAAACACCTTGTTGACCTTTACCAAGCTTCACGAAAAGGAAAAGGAAATGGTGTAGAAACAAATTTTGTTGAAGATCAAGATGCACTGAACATCACCAATTTAGATGTCTCTGATTTTTTTGAGAATGCTGACGGAAAGTTTGAATACCTGAGTGGTAATGGAAATGTTCAATATGATTAAATCTTGTTTTTCCTTTTAGAAATCTTCTTTACTTTGAAGCATGTTATATTTAATTTTTGTATGATGATCTCTTTTGTAATAAAATATATATGGTGCTCCATTTTCTTAATTACTAACTTCTATGTTTTATGCATCTTTAATGCTTATATGTACTTTATTTTTATTTTTTTTAAAGAATATGGATTCATTTGGAATCAATGATGGAGATTTGTGTCTAGCAGACAGTGCAACAACACACACCATTCTCAAAAATAAAGCATATTTTTTCCAGCTAAAACTAGCTGAAGCAAATATTAATACAATATCTGGTATTGCAAATCTAATTGAAGGCTTCGGAAGAGCCTGTATGGTGTTGCCTAGAGCAACAATATTATCAATAAGCGATGCCTTGTTTTGTAGTAGATCCCAAAGGAACTTACTAAGTTTTAGAGATATACGTAAAAATGGTTATCATATTGAGACCATAAATGAGAATGATAAAGAATATCTCTATATTACATCGCTTATCTCTGGCAAGAAGCATATGGTGGAAAAATTGCCAACATTTTCCTCTGGATTATATTATACTTATATCAATTCAATAGAATCCAATGTTGTGATTAATCAGAAGTTAATCAATCCAAAGACTTTTGTTCTTTGGCATAACCGCTTAGGTCATCCAGGAGCAATAATGATGAGAAGAATTATTGAAAATTCATATGAACACCCATTAAAGAACCAGAAGATTCTTTTATCAAATGAATTATCATGTGCTGCTTGTGCTCAAGGAAAATTGATTGCTAGGCCATCCCCAACTAAAATTTGGATTGAATCTCCTATATTTTTAGAACGGATTCAAGGGGATATATATGTGGGCCTATTATTCCATCATGTGGACCATTTCGATATTTTATGGTATTAATAGATGCCTCAACACGTTGGTCACATGTTAGTCTATTATCCACCCGTAATGCGGCATTTATGAGACTCCTTGCCCAAATAATCTGGTTAAGAGCTCAATTTCTGGATTATACAATCAAGAAAATTCGTCTTGATAATGCAGGAGAGTTTACATCCCAAGCTTTTAATGATTATTGCATGTCAATTGGGATTACTGTTGAGCATCCTGTGGCCCACACGCATACACAAAATGGTCTAGCAGAATCTCTGATTAAACGCCTGCAGCTAATTGCTAGACCATTACTTATGTGAACAAAGTTGCCTAGTTCTATTTGGGGACATGCTATATTACATGCTGCAGCACTAATTCGAACTAGGCCAACTGCTCATCATGAATACTCCCCATTACAGTTTGTTTCTGGCAAAAAACCAGATATATCCCATCTAAGAATCTTTGGTTGTGCAGTATACGTTCCAATTGCCCCACCACATCGCACAAAGATGGGTCCTCAAAGGAGATTGGGAATTTATATTAGATTTGAATCTCCGTCAATTATTAAATATCTTGAACCATTGACTGGAGATCTTTTTATAGCACGTTTTGCTGATTGTCAATTTGATGAAACAATATTCCCCGGATTAGGGAGAGAAAAACAAAAGCTAGAAAAACAGGAACTCTCATGGAATGCATCATCAATATCTCATTTTGATCCTCGTACAAATCAGTCTGAACTGGAAGTTCAGAAAATTATTCATTTGCAAAAGGTTGCAAATCAATTACCAGATGCATTTACTGATGCTAAGAAAGTAACCAAGTCACATATACCAGCTGTAAATGCTCCTGCTCGAATTGGAGTTCCAAAGGAACAAACTACTAACACATTAGCAAATGAGTCTCTCATATGCCAGAAGCATGGTAGACCTCTTGGTTCCAAAGATAAATATCCAAGAAAGAGATGAGAGCAAAATAAACAAGTTGGCACCACTTTAGTTCTTGATCCTCCTGAAGAGGTTATGGCACAAAATCCAGTAGTAGACATAACTAAAGAAACAACTCCAGAAGAGTGTCAGGCGCTTGAAAATGATGAAAGAATTGCAAATATTGAGAATGAAGAAATCTCAATAAGTTATGTCACTACAGGAAAAAGATGGAACCAAAATAAAGTAATGGTTGATGAAATATTTGCATATGCAGTAGTTACTGATTTAATAAAAGAAAGCGAGGATCTTGAAACGAAGTTCATTCGAGAATGTCGACATAGAAATGATTGGCCAAAATGGAAAGACACAATCCAAGCCGAATTAAATTCGCTTGCAAAGCGAAATGTATTTGGACCTGTAGTCCAAACGCCTGAAAATATACAACCTGTTGGCTACAAGTGGGTATTTATACAGAAAAGAAATGAGAATAATGAGGTCATCGGATACAAAGCATAACTTGTAGCACAAGGTTTCTCACAGAGACCTGGAATTGATTATGAGGAGACATATTCTCCTGTAATGGATGCAACTATATTTAGGTTTTTAATTAGTCTGGCAATTTCTGAGGGACTTCATATGCGTCTTATGGATGTGGTCACAGCTTATTTATATGGATCACTTGATAATGATATTTATATGAAAGTCCCTGAAGGACTGAAAATGCCTGAAGCATGTAGTTCAAAACCCCGAAAAATGTATTCAATCAAGTTATAAAAATCTTTGTATGGATTAAAGCAATTTGGATGAATGTGGCATAATTGTCTTAGTACATACCTCCTGAAGGAAGGATATATTAACAAAGCTATTAGCCCATGTGTTTTTATAAAGAAATCAAAATATGGGTTTGTTATTATTGCAGTGTATGTTGATGATCTCAACATCATTGGGACTCCTAAAGAGCTTGCAGAAGCAGTCTTATACTTAAATAAAGAATTTGAGATGAAAGATCTTGGAAAGACAAAATTTTGTCTCGGCTTGCAGATTGAGCATTTATCAGATGGAATATTTGTTCATCAATCTAATTACATAGAAAAGGTGTTAAAATTTTTTTACATGGATAAAGCTCATCCATTGAGTGCCCCAATGGTTGTTTGATCCTGTGATATAAAGAAGGACCCTTTTCGTCCTCGAGAAGATAACGAAGAGATTCTTGGCCCTGAAGTGTCGTATCTCTGTGCAATTGGTGCACTAATATATCTTGCTAACTATACGCGGCCGAACATAGCTTTTTCTGTTAATTTATTAGCAAGATATAGTTCGGCACCAACACGGAGACATTGGAATGGTGTTAAACACATATTTCATTATCTTCGAGGAACAACTGATTTGGAATTATTATATTCAAAGCAACCAAAACCGGAACTAGTTGGATATGCAAATGTTGGATATTTGTCTGACCCACATAAAGGGCGATCACAAACATGATATTTATTCACATATGGTGGTACTGCTATATCTTGGCGATCTATAAAGCAAACTATCACTGCCACTTCTTCCAATCATACCGAGATACTTGCGCTTCATGAAGCAAGTCGAGAATGTGTGTGGTTGAGATCTTTACTTCAACATATCTATGAAGAATGTAATCTTCCAACAATCAGCAAGAAGTCAACAATAATATACGAGGATAATACTGCATGTATTGCTCAAATAGAAAGAGGATATATTAAAGGTGATAGAACCAATCACATCTCACCAAACTTCTTTTTCACATATGAACTCTAGAAGAAGGGTGAAATAGATGTTCGACAGATTCACTCAAGTAAAAATCTAGCAGACTTATTCACCAAAGCATTGCCTGCAACAACATTTAAGAAACGAGTACAGAAGATTGGTATGTGTCAACTCAGAGCTATTTGTTGACATGCTCACATGAGGGGGAGGCTTATACGCACTGTACTCTTTTTTACTTCGCCTAGGTTTTGTCCCATTGGGTTTTCCTAGCAAGGTTTTTAATGAGACAGTTTGAGAAGCGTATAATGAGAATATTGTACTCTTTTTTCTTCACTAGGATTTTTATCCCACAGAGTTTTTTTCTAGTAAGATTTTAATGAGGCATTTTCTTAAGAGATGAATATCCAAGGGGGAGTGTTATAAAATCTTGACTTTTCATCTTCACCTCTAGATGGATATTCATCTGAATTCATTTATGACTATTCAACTCCTCATAACCCTCCAATTTCATCATTAATGATCAATTAATGTATTTATGGCCTTTAATCTTATGGCCTTTGATTTGGCCTATAAATGGATGATATGTAGTCTTGTACCATGAGGAAAAAAAACAAAAAAGAATAAAAGAGCCATTTGTATCTCATGCTCTCTTGTGTTTTCTTTCTCTTTATTTTCTATTGCTTTATTACCTTTTACTTATAGTTTTATACCAATTTTGCTTTTAAATTTGTTGACATTTGTTATAGTCCCTGCTCCTAATTAAAGCAATTGTTGCATGATCCCTCTCCGATTTTATTTTTTATCCAAAACGCGTCTGCAGGATCTGGAGACACCCGCCTCATATGCCCAGGCTCTAGAACGAGTCTTTCCGATATGGGACTATTGGGCCTCACAATTTCTATAGTCATTATATTTTCTAGCAATAACATTCTAGTAGTGAAAATTCTCGAAGGTTCAAGATAGTAGAATCCACATCATTTCATTATCATCTATCAAACCTCCATACTTTCCAGTGACTAACTGATGCACACCCATGCATTCATCTAGCTAGCCATCTGCTATTTCCTTATTTCTAAAGAGAGGAAAACAAGGTGAGCCGTCAAGACATAGCCTGCAGGCTCCTCAAACGCAAGAACTACTTTTAGTGGGTAAACCAGCCCCAGCCATCGCAAAGTCCCTAAGTTTGCCTTTCAACCACAAGCCCGATCGATCATGGCCCACATGCAAATCTTAGACCAATTAGTTTGAACTTGCAGTATAGGGGTGTAAAGATATTGGAGTAGCTGGACATCCAGAAGTACATGAACTGTGATAAAGGTTAGGTCAAGGTTTGCGCCCGAAAGTCTTTGGGATCCAAGAGCTAAGATGATTAGGGAATTGGCCCATCAAAAATGGGAATGGGCAAGGTCAAATAAACCAAGGACCTACGAACTCTTCAGTCAATCTCAGGACAACTACGAAATCTATGCAGGAATTTGATACGATAATCCAAGGCCAAATGGATGGAGACAAAATGCCGGTTTAGATACTCCAAACACTGGTCAGTCCAAGTGCGAGACTTGTAAATCTATACTAGAATCTATTATAATAACATGCTCCAAATCCGCATATCCGGCATGTTGCTCTAAATCAGGTTAAGCCACCTGACTGAGGCCGAATTTCTCAGCATTTGGCTCGGCTGACCAATTTGATAAAGAATTAGTTAGGCTCTGAATATCGGCTGGTCACAAGGTCAGTGTACAAAAAGTCTTACCTGAAATGGAATGACCAAGTCTATGAGCTCCTTAGGGGACATAAAGTCCCCAAATTCTGAAGATTCTTTGGAGATGATAATCTATCTACTATGGAGCATATAGATCAACTTTCAATCCAATGTGGAGAAGACGAGAGTAATGACTTCCATAAGCTCAAGAGTCTTCGCTAATTCTTACTAAATCAGCCTTCATTTAGTATGCCAACCTACCATCCAAATCTATATATACGTGGCTGGACCTCAAGAGCCAGTTCGATGGATAGTTCTATAGAATTGAGCAAGAGATGTTCCTAGACTATCTAGCTAGGTTGACTCAACAGCCTGGAGAATTTGTTGAAAAATATATTGCCAGGCTTAAAAGGACTAAAAACATATGTTATACTTCGCCATGGAGGCTAAGTATGTCAAAATCGCCCAAAATGGTTTCTGTCTTGAGTAGAGAAAGGTCATATGGAAGGAGTTGTCCAATATGTTCTAGCTCATTACACAAGCTATGAATTACAATAGGGCAGAGGAAAGCAGATAAAGGGATACACATAGGGATGGCAACAGATTGGATATGAGTCAGGTCGGCTAATACCCATATCCACCCCACAATTAAAAATCATGTACCCATACCTGCCTCACACTTGTCTCGGGTTGGATAAAGTAGATGGGGTAGGTTATGGTCGGTCAGGTCGGGTAGACAAGACGGGTCGAGTCGAATCAGGTTGGGTCGAGTTTAGGTTGGATAATTATAACTTATAGCTGCAATTAATAAGATTACAACTGCTATATGATAGATGGTGAAGCTTATAGTTTATTCTCTTTTGACCCAATTTTTGATTCAAATAGAGAAAATCTTAGTGCACATCAATAACTGTAATATATTCTAATAAGAAACATTTCGATGCTTGAGTCATATTAATTGAGGGCTTAGAAATAAAACAAACAAAAATAATCAATTATTGTGATTTTTGTAGAATATATATGTTTTCTAAATTTCAATAATAATAAATTTCTAAGTAAAGTGGGGAGGGATGACCAAGGCAAATGGGGCTAGGAATGAACCAAGGGATGGGGTGGATTAAAGTTATATTATGTCAGATCGAGTTCGGTGTGGGGCATACCATTATTTGTGCCCGACCCAAATCCGCTTCGGGTATTATATCTAAAACTCATACCTAACACCCAGTTTAAACGGGTAGGATAAAACCTGCCTCGTCTGATAGGGCTGCGTTGGGTACCTGATGGGTTAGCTAAAATTGCCACCCTTAGACATACGTGAGGGATCCCAACTATCAGATTTTGACTGTTGATATTGTCCTCAATCAATTGATGGCCAATGTGGATGGGCACAATGAGATGGCTGGGGTCAAAATACTAATTGGCAGGCCATATGTGTGCAAGGTTTTGAGCAAGCCAAATACAGATAATCGGCCATCAATGGAGGTCAATTGCCCCCTAGGAACAAAACTAAACACTTATTTGACATAACCAGTGTAGAGTAGATTTTCGACTGCTTGTTGAAAGGTAAGTGTGTTAAGTTGCTTGAAGGGCATAAAATCTCTTATCCTAAGGAATTAAAAGATAAGAAATGTTGCAGATGGCATAAAAATGGAGTTATAATACTAATAATTCTATCATTCTCTACAATGTCTTAAAGAAAGCAGTTATGGATAGAGGGCTAAGATTCCCTGAGGGGGCTAAGGGAGTGATGTTGGTTGTTGGTGATCCATTCTTCAAGGTGAATCTTAACATTATCCTGAATTATTTATCCAAATTCTCTCCACCAAGATAAAAGAATGATTGGAGAAGAAAAGGCCAGTGCGTTTTCTTTCTTTTTTTTTGGCTTTTTTGTTTTGGGCATTCACTCCTTGATTCCCATAAAATGGGTTTACATTGATATATATAACAAATAATTTGACTGTGAATAGAAGAATCTCTAAACTATTCTTTCAGTAGGACAAAGGTGTAGGATTTTAGCGGGATTCCATCTTGGTTCTAGATATGTAAATAAACCCAAGCGCAGTTAAAATGACCATGCACTACCACCGGTACTCTAAATGAATGCTTGTCACCAACTAAGTTTATTTCTACGTCAGACTTCCAGCTTTAGCATTGATGGGAGGCAAAATGGATCGTCCTGCTCTAGCGTGGAACTACTCAATTCTTGCCGAACAAATTACCTCCAGGCAAGTAATGACGTCCCAGGCCCAGGCTCGGGGTGCCCCGCAGGATCGACTAAGAGCTGAAAAGGCCCCGTCGACCACAGGTATCTACAATGACGCCCCTCGAGTGGGGCTCGGAGCGCCCTACAGGATCGACCAAGAGCCGAAGAGGCCCCATCGACCACAGATATCTACAATGACGCTCCTTGAGTCGGGCTCGGAGCGTCCTACAGGATCGACCAAGAGCTGAAGAGGCTCCGTCGACCGCAGGTATCTACAATGACGCCCCTCGAGCCGGGCTCGGGGCGCCTTGCAGGATTGACCAAGAGCCGAAGAGGCCCCGTCGATCGTAGATATCTACAATGACGCCCCTTCAGCCGGGTTCGGGACGCCCTGCAGGATCGACCAAAAGTCGAAGAGGCCCCGTCGACCGCAGGTATCTACAATGATGCCCCTCCAGCCGGGCTCGGGGCGCCCTGCAGGATCGACCAAGAGCCGAAGAGGCCCTGTCGACCACAGGTATCCACAATGACGCCCCTCAAGCCAGGCTCGGGGCGCCCTGCCGAGCTGACATCCGAACCGAGGAGACTGGGCCGACCTCAGAGTCCGCCAAGCCGACCTCACCGAATATATGTCGCAGCCCCCAAGTCAGCTTGACCTCAGTGCTCACCAAACTGACTTCACCAAGTAAATGTCGCGGCCTCCAAGCGAGCCCGTCCTCGCCCAAGGCCGCATCCACATGCGTACCTACGCGCACCCCTACGCCCGCATACATGGTCGTACATTACAACCTCACCGCCCCATATTTTACTTGCTGGTCACTCCACGACATGTCGACTAGGGGCCATACCTTGCTGCCAAGGGCCGTACGCTACCACATTTGTCAACGCCATGTCATTCACAAGAATGGCCTACTTCGTATGCTTCAAGCAAACCCTGACTGCATGCCACTTGGCCAAACACCATCTTCTCTCATGATGAGGATGAGCCATACCTCTGCCACCTGGGTACCTCTGCCGAGACTATAAATAGCCCTCGTCAGGTAAAGCCTGGGGACTTTTGGACTAACTAAGATCCACTCTAACTTAATCATCAAAGGGCCCTTACCAGGATCCACCGGTGAGGCTTTATGCAGGGTCCACAGAGCACAGAAGGCGCCACCCTTTTTCTGCCCCGGCCAGCGGCTCCTCCGACTTCTCCGGCGTGGTCACTCTCAGGCCAGATTTCAACCACAACAAGCATGATAACAGACTCTAGGTTCAACTTGTATTAGGATTTGGCCTTTTCTCAAATACTATAGGAAGCACCCCCAACTTTGGACCTACATGTCAGCGTTATCTTCGACAAACACGTCCATTTACCATGCAGAGCTGCCTCGATGGATCGAGATGCAGCGAGGTAGGTTCTATCTTCTAGATGTTGGCCATACTCTAGGGATGTATAAGACTTGGCTGGACTGCTATCAGGATACTTGGAACTTGAAAGCTTTGCTCACTACAAAAAATTGGAAATTGCCGACATATATGCCGACGCTAGATAAAAGCATCGGTAATTTAGTTCCCGCGCTAAAATTTGCCGACGCTTCTTAGTAGTATTATAAGGAATTAAACTAAGCATCATCAGAATCAAATATTAAGACGATGCTTATAAGCGTCATCGGAAGCTAAGAACTGATTTAAGGCGGCGCTTATCAGCGTCATACTCTTCAATTACTGCTAATTTTTAACATGTTCCAGATGGGCAATAGAGTCATGACAGAAACTAAATTACTGCTAATTTTTGCTATATTACCGCGCTGAACCACATCAATGCGGGATCCATTTAATGATCCGACATACTCTTCTTATTTCATCAAAGGCATGGTCCATAACAGACTAAAAGTTACTGCTAGAATAAAACATAGTTTAGGCCCTTTGTTTTGCTTTTTCTTTGATATGGATATATTGTAGGCCCTCAAACCAGATAATATGTAGCTATCACCAGAGGTCCCAAGCCTGAAATTCCATTTAAGGCCCCTTAGATACTGATTCTTTCACATGCAGTGCTTGGTTTTACCATCAAGGATTATTTCTAACACCATTCTCACCCAATCATGTGTTCCTTTCATGTCGACAGGAAGGAGTTGAGCCACTGTGGATCACGACCAAATGTTTTTTATGTGGTTTGGTGATGAGCAAAGACAATGAATGCAGTCTCAGTTCAAGACCATACCGCCCTGGAGACAGTGATCCTGTCGCCCGATCCAACAACAATTTGGCAAATGAGCTCTTCCCTACCACTGTTTCTGGTAAGCTTGGCGCAGGGAGATCCCCACCAATTTGATTGAAGAAAGAGCAGGGAGGCATTGAGCATCAAATATTGAAGGCAGAATTTCCTGTGATAGGCTAAGCATTCGGGGGATATCTCTGAGCAGCCTAACCCTACAGAACTACAGAAACTTGATTTGCATGGCTACATTGTGAAACTTTCGAAAATAAGTTATTATGGATACATGATCTGTTTTGAGTAATCATTACAAAAAGACTTATCTTTTTCGGTGGTTTTTAGAGCTTTTTCCGATGCTTATAAGCGTCGGTACTTTCACTGCCGACGCTCTCATAAGCTTCGCAAAAGGCGTCGGTAGGCGTAGGATGGAAATATTTTTTGCTGACGCATTTTGAAAGCATCGGCAAAATGCGAACTTTACCGACGCTTTTAAGCATTGGGTTACTTGGATTTCCATCGATGCTTGTAAGCGTCGTCAAAACTTCTGCTTTCGCCGACGTTTATAGCCGTCGGTAAAACTTGGGTTCATGCTGGCACTAATATAAGCGTCCGCAATGCTTGGGTTTCTGCCGACACCTATAAGCATCGGCAATAGCCCAAGACTCGTCCGACAATTTGGATATTAGCGACGCTTATAAGTGTCAGCAATACTGATATTAACAACGTTTTAAAATGTCATTAGAGTGATTTTACCATTGAGCTACTGATAATTAAAATAGTGGTACTTGTTATTTGATATCCGTTATAATGCACATGATGCACTTCATATCTATTATATCTATTATTCTACATATCATATCTGACCCATGCCATTGAGATGTGTAGCCATAGCCTGATGTTGCATTTGTTAATAATTTATAAAAAATAAATTTATTCATTGAGGTTTGATAAAAGTATAGTTTTCTTGCCCAATCAATGTTATTGTGCTTGTAAATTGCTATTTTGGTTTGTCGTGCGCTTGGCATGTTTCGACCTTACTTTGGTGTATGACTTTACTCACTAAGCTGGTTTAGCTCACTTGCCTTTTTCTCTCTATTTTCATATTCTGAATCGTGAATTATGCAAGGCTAGGAGGAGTCATGCATAGATTTGCTTTGGAGTCCTAGTGTATCTAATTATCTCTGGTTAGTTGTGTTTAGTTAGATTTTCTGCCTATTAACTTTATTTATGCTTATTTGGAGACTTTTATTTGGTTTGGTTGCCAATAATATGTTGGAACATTGTGGCTTTCTATCATCTTGGAATAATTGTTCTCAAGGATAAATTGTTGTATACATTTTTCATTCCATTATTTTTAGAGGATTGAGTGAGTCTTATTTTTATATTGAATTTATAGATATTTGATTGAGTTCATTCATTAGGTAGTTTTGTATGTGGCATCTGTCATATGCTGAGGGCCTGATCAAAAGTTTTATATATGTTTGTTATTGGCAGTTTTACTACTTTTGTTTGTTATTACCTAGATTTTGTATAAACCACCACAAATACATCAATATTTAATTTTTATATGTCATTTTAAATTTTAATTTTTTTAATTCATTAGTCATGATTTCCATGCATTATTGTCACTTCTTACAAAGGTATCTTGAACCATAAAAAAAATGAACGAAAATTTTTGCCAAGATGCCCTGCCCACAACAGTTGAAAATGCCCCCATCACAATAGGAACAGTACATAGAAGATTCCAACAACAACATCCATGAATAATAAAACATAAGGAAAGATATCACATCTGCATTGGCTAGTCATATCAGTCTCCCATTGTACAGCACGGTTCCTCGCTCTGCTCCTCTCTCTCTAGATGACAAAGAGGGTAGCTGATAGCAATAAATTAAGCATTATTTATCACATCCCATACCTTTGCAAGTCTAACATCACCATGACTGGGCCTTTTACATGCATGGGACCAAGTTTATCTGAGCTTGAGCTAGATAAGGCGCAGCTGGTATGGTCCTGCGTTTGGCCTTCCTCTTCTCCCTCAAGGTTCTCCTAGTTGACTGCATTAGGCAAGGAGATGGGCTAAATCCAAATAATTAATTTGTACAAAGGCAGATCAATGAGATTAGACCCCATGGGTTTCTTCTACTGTTGTGGCTGCTTAGGACAGTCATGCATGCTGTGAAGAATGTTTGAAATAAAGAAAACATCAAATTACGTACGCAGAAAAAGACATGAAAACTTATTGAAGCTGATGCGTATTGGAACTGATGCAGTTTTTCAGTAAACTCTATTAATAGCCTACTTTGTTATATTTAGACTATGCTGTTAAATAGCTAATCTTGGAAGTTGTTTTTGTTTAATGCTATGTCATTTTCAAGGTATCTATATAAACTTGTACTTATAGAAGTGGAAAGGGCACAACATTAAGAATCAATCAAACAGGTTGTTGATTGAAGTTTCTCCTGGCAATTCTCTATTTTTCCATTATTTTCTAACAAAATTTGATAAACTCGGGCATTTTATGGCTGTTAGTTGGACATACCTCATGTTTCTGAGGCCATTCTCTTTCTCTTTCTCTCTCTACTGGAAAGAGCACATGTTATTGAACATCATTGGATTGAGAAACCCTTGTCTTTGGTCACCCACTTGCATCAGAACGCTACTATTGTCCTGAGAAGGACGTCCATAGATTAATGTCAGGGATTTGATTTGCTCTTAACTTATTTGAACCTAATTTCCATTGGATACATAGGCCATCTAGGAGTAAGGGACCTGGGAGAAGGCCTGGGGCCCTTGCTGATGCAGTAGAAAAGGCGATGGGTCCATCATGGGGTAGTCTTTGGTGATGTCCCCTCCGAAAGCTACCGGTTGAATGTGATTTCTTTGTGGTACAAATGGCGTTGGCACCGAGTCCCGTGCCATGCTCCCTATTCTCTGAAGTGTAATGGTCCAAGCCCCCATCAACATCATATACGTGTAAAAAACCTGTCCACATGAGCATGTAGAAGACCAGGCAACAGTAAAGATTGGAGATAGGTTCAGTGTCCCACCTGTTGCTGATCCATATGTCCATTAAGATCCACACCAAGGTCATGCATTGTGGGGCTCAAAAAAGCAAGCTTCATGGAGAGGAACTGCACATAAGTAAGTACCAAAGTTTTCATAAAAATCTCCTCCTTTTCCATATGAATCAAATTTGTTAAAATTTTACTACCTCAACTTGATTCTGTAAGGATAGTACATAGTTGATGATCTCATCGAATATGAGGGCCTTTCCTGAGATCTACTCGTAAGAGCAAAGAAGTAACTGTTAGAAAACAATGTCACCCTGCCAAAGTACGATCCATGGAGACAAAAGTTGCATCAAATTTAGAGCTATACCTTGTCGCAACCAGGGACCAGGCTTTGCAGCAGCTTCATCCTCTGACTTATCTTCTCTCTTCTCACCTGAAAACCAAGTAGGAAAGCATGTTCAAAGTCATGACTTTATTTTTTCTCTTCGTAAGTAATGAGCTTGTGGCAAAAAGAGGTATGTTATAGGGTACCCTTTCAGCAAGGCTGTGACTGTCTGTTGCCTGACCTCTCCTTGCTCTAACATGAATGTAGCCTGTTGGAGGATCATCACATGGTTTCCTCTCTTTCACCTCATCGGCTTTGGGTTTCTCACCTTCTTTGGACTTGTGCTTCCTGCTCTTGCTTTCCTTCGTATCCTAACAACAAGCATTGTTACGTTGCAAAACTAACAGTACCTTACGATCAAAGAATAACCAATTAAAGAGGAAGTTGAGGTCTTTTCACTCGTAAAGTTAAAGTTGAGGTCTTTAACTCTTTTTACCTTTGACCGAAACGAGCTCAAGCTTGCGCCATGTCTGCTCTTTCTCTTCTTCTCCGTCGAGCCTTGTAGTGTTGTGGCCCTTTCACCAGAATCACCACCATGGGTTTCAACCAACACTGAAGAAGAGCAGTCCATCTGGGTCTCCCCTGAGTGGAGTATTATAGCACCGTCAAGAGAGCCGCTGCTTTGGAAGGCCCTGGCTTCAGTCGCTGAGGCCTCTCTGATGGCTTCAGGTGTGTTACAATAGAGGAAGCCAGCGGACACATTGGTCATCTCTCCAACTTGGTGTGGCGTGGGAGGCAATTTGATGGCACTGTTTGGAAGGAAAGGAGAGTCTAGGAGGAGAGGATGGTGATGTTGATATGAGAAGGCTGCCATCCTTTCGTAGAGCGAAAAATAACCTAAGAGGCTAAGAAGGAAAAGGTGAGAAGTCATGTAATGTGTATTGAAATGGCAGGCCTGGCTTTGGCTTATATGAAGGTTGGAGAAGGGCAGTAGAGAGGCCATAGAAGAGCTCTGAACGTTTGACTGGTCTTATCAGTGCCCCCTCTCTCTCTCTTCTCCTTTGTCTGCTGTCGGATGGCTTAGGCAAGGATGGAGAAGGTGGGTTATTAAAAGACCCAAGCCAGCATGCCGCTCTTTTTATGGTTTCTCCAGAACTCAATGCATTGCAAGTCACTTTAAACGCCCATAAGCAGGCTTCTGATAGTCAAAAATAGCCACTCAAATGGCATGTATAGGGATACTCCTCACAAAAAAATGGGGCATTTCTGGGGCTCACTGCATTACACTGTTGCAGCAGTAACACTGCAAAATCTGATGGTCCTCATCGTACATAATTGATGCCTCAAATGGTTGGTTCAGATTGAGCTATACAAAACGTATTCTATTTTTCTTTTTTTAAAATAAACAAAAGCACAAGCTCTCCCATTACATCAAAAAAATAAGAAGCACAAGCTATCGTTCAAATATATTTCCTTCTCTACTGAAAGATGTGATATATCCTTATTGTGATAAAAAAAATCATATGTTTACGAACGTAGGCAACTAATTCATTTAGGACCTGATTGGATAGCTATAAAGTCCAGTTACATGTATTTGGGGTTGTATGGGGATGGACCTTTAGGATTTGGAGTTACAAATCCAGTATTTGGTTTATAGTAACTACAGTTGCAGATTCTTACTTTCTAGTATTTTTTCACTTGTAACTGGAAGCTGCAGTTGCAGTTCACCTGTTTGTTTACATGTAACCGGAAATATCCCATATATCCGTGGAGAGATGGGCTTACACCAACCAGCCATACAATTCAATGCTAAAGTAATGTAGTTGAACTTTTTCCTTTCCTTGAACACAATTCAGTCAAACAAAATAAAATACTCAAAACACAAATCACATAACCTACTCAGAAATTTGCACTACAAAAATAATAATTTGCATTTCGGAACAAGTCAATATAATAATATTTTACATGGAATTTATGTACAAGCAAATTGATACATGTTTGCTATACAACTTATACAAGCAATTCGGAGTTTTCCCCATGATTCCATCCAATGCTCTGTATATTTCATTATAATTAGTACAAACGTGATTTTTTTTTTTTTTTTTTTTGTGGTTGAACTGGCAGCTTTGCAGAGCCCTCGAGTAAATACACCACTCGCATCGATCAAAATAATGTCTCAAAAATAAGAGGATAAAACTAAGGAAACCTCCTAAAGCACTAGGCCATAATGATTAGCTAGATATGAAATCATCCAGTCCGTCGCTTCATTTGCCTCTCCAAAGACATACTAGACAACACATGAAGTACCATTCTCTATGATTCTTCATATGCCTAACATTAATGGATGAATAGGTATATGATGCACTGCCTTTGCATAAATCTAGGATATAACTATTTTGGAGTCTCCTTCCAGAACAATGTGATCGGTCTATAAAGTAGTTATTGCAAACAAAAGGCCTTCCTAGGCTGCCCTTAATTCGAACCAATGGGACTTAGAATCCCGAATTATAAAACCTGCTCCACCATATTGGCCTCTATTCTTCACATTGCCATCAAAATTGATTTCAAGCAAATTAGGGGGTGGGGATTCTCTAGTGCAATGAAACATATGGGACATAGAAACTGCTGAAGTGGGACCCAAGATTTTTCTAACACCCAACAATCCTTTGATATTTTTACCCGCATGAAGTCCGACACATGGTGCGAAGCTCTCAAGACAAGAACTTGTGGGCTCTCATTAACATCCTCAAGCAGACAATTATTTCTGGCCACTAGATATGATAACAAGACATTATACAATGCTAGAGTGCCTAGGGCCCATGTGGTTTGCTGGTGCCGGCTACAAGGGTCTCGAAACCCAATATGAATTTTTTCTTATTAGAAAATGTGATGTTAGTTAATTTTATGGAGTTTAATTTTTATGAACTTTCTTTTTAAGAACTTTTGATATTATTAGAAAAGTTAATAGTTAGCATTCTTCGAGTTAGAATAAGATTTAGAAGCCTATTCTAATTTTCCATGATAGAATATGATTTAATTTTTGTGAACTTTCTTTTTAAGAATTTTTTATGTTATTAGGAGAGTTAGTAGTTAGTATTCTTTGAGTCAGAATATGATTTGGAATTTCATATTAGAAAACTGAAGAAAAGAGTCCTCTTGTACTACTTATAAATACCTCTATTAAGGCTCTTCTTATAATCATACTCAAGATAGTTGAGTTATTGATTAGTGAAAATTCTCTTATGCAAATTGTCTTGCCTTCTCTCTGTTCTCTCTCTTCTCTTTTGGTACATTCCTAGGGTATACTAGTGAGTGTGTGAGAGCTATATCCTAGGAGTAGCTAGCCAGGATAGTATTTTCGATCTCGGAATAGAGTGAGTCACCCTTGCTCCTCTTTCAACTATCATCCTCCCATTCTAGCACCTTGCATCGCACGTGTTGTAGTGGGTTTCTTACTCATCACAATTGGTTGCATGTATCTTTCCTCGTTCAAATTTTCCATCTAAGTTCAACACCTTCCCGATAACAGTCGGAGTTACAGCATGGTTTGAAGATGTCGTCTCATCACTGCAATATCGAAGAGTATGTTGAACGTAAGTAAGATTTATAAGACATCGAATTAGATAAATTACGCTACCAGCTTGAACAACTTAAAGAAAAAAATCAGCAGCTTTGTCAATGACAAGAGCAACATGAATATTGACATCACCACAGTTCCAATCATTATCGAATAGAGAGCCCTTTGATGATAAAAGTGAGTGTTCGAATAAAGAAGTGAAAGATTTTAATCTGTCTTCATCGAGCAAAGAGGATTGTCATCATCAATGCAAACGAAGACTATATCGCAATAATCATGACTTCCTACATTTCCAACTTTGAAGGTTGCATATCACCCTCGACTTTAAAGATTGCCTATAACCTAATGAGTTTGTTGATTAGCCCCACATTCTTGAACAAGTCTTCAAGCTTAACAAAATTTTTAATGATTGATGTATGAGGTTAGTTGTCATCAAGCTCAAGAAGTACATATCAATTTGGTAGGAAAATCTGAAGTGACGATGTGAGTATGAATGATGTGACAAGATCCTAGCGTATGATAAGATGCGTCATGAACTTAAGCATAAATTTTTCCCAAAGATTATTTTTGGAACAAATTTTTTAAGCTCCACAATCTTCAGCGGCATGAGATCATTGTAAAAGAGTACACAATGAACTTTGAGCAACTCCTCATGACATGCAACATCAAGTTGCTCGACGAGCAAACTACAACACGATATCTTGGAGAACTGAAATCTGAAATAGAGCAAATTGTGCAACTCCAACCATATTAGATGCCGAATAACATGATACGATTGGCAACAAAAGTCAAAAAGTAGCAACTAAAAATAAATAATTTGTGCTTTTTGAGATGTACACATGGAGCGTCCGACCAAAAGAGTTCTATTTCGAAAACATCAGTATCCTCCAAAGCCAGCACCTCCCAACTATCTCAGAAGACGAGAGTATTCTCAGCAACCCATAAATGAAGTATTTCAGTGTGCTTTAAAATTTGCACAGTTGGTGACCCTTAACTACGCATCATATGTGAAGAATTCTTTGAGATCCATGTAGGAGGATGAATGAAGAGGTTTAAAGTGCTTTGACATCTGAGCGATGGATGATCCTTCACTATAGGCCATCTATTATGCATGCTTTGAGATCTTTGTAGGTAGATGAATGAAGAGGTTGGGAGTGCTTTGAGATTTGTATGGTGGGTGATCCTTGTTTTAAGATTTGTGTGAGTAGATGAATGAATGTGTTCTGAGTGCTTTGAGATTTGTGCAAGTAGATAAATGAAGGTGTTCTGAGTGCTTTGAGATCAATATGGCGGGTGATTCTTAACTATGAGCTATATACTAAGAGTTTTTTGAGATCTGTGCTAGGATTTCACCCCACAAACAACTGATATGAAAAACATTTTGGTCATTAATTTCTTTTATGCTACCATATAATATTCACGTGATACCATTCTATTAACGAAGATGAACGACAAGACCTATTTGGAACAATTTGAAAACTTGAAGGATCCATTTGGAACTTTTTAAAGTCAAGAGAATATCTCTGGGATAGGCCCCAGGTTGAGGGGGTTCTTTTGTTAAAAACTCTACTTCAAAATCTCTATTGACAAATGTTCTACTATCAACAATAATCCCAAACAAGGCCATAATCATTTAAACAAAGAGCTATTTAGGGATATTTTAGTCATTTAAATAGAAACAACCAAGGATGTCCAAAATTTGGATTTTTCTCTTTTAGCAGATAAACGCACCGATTGCTGCCTGAGTTCTTAGAAGGTAATGGAGCTCATAATCTTCTTCCATACTAATTCGCAGGAAACATTCTCTAACAACATTGATCTCAACAATGATCCTTATTTATAAAATACAACTAAATAACACCATTCTTGCCGATGACCGATGCATCATAATTGTTGATCTTCAATTGGAATTTTCCAAAAAAATAAAATCAATACTATTGAATGGTAAACAATTAAGAATAAGTCCCGTATTTTCCTGCTATATGATGATAACAAAATAGAATGTTTGTTTTCATTAAATTTCTAAATAGGACAATGTAATCATAACCTCCAGTGATAGAACAGATTGGAGGAGAGTACATGCAACACACTTAAGGCGTCAACTTACATCAGAAGTGGTGCATTTTTAAGATCCAATACAATTAAATTTAGGGTTGTGCACTGATCCATCCTTCACTATCAATATATGTTATATCAGTCAACTTCTTTAGCTCATCCAGATGTAGTTTCTTCATCAACTTCACCCGGCGTGTTGTATTTGATCCGGGTCCAAAACAATCAGATTCCACAAAAGTTACTGAATTTCTGATGCATTATTACAAACAAAACTTAATCAATAGAAAGGTAAAGAGCATACATATTCATACAAATTAAAATATAGAATACAGACTACAGAACAATGTAAACATGATTGTAGGCATATACATGATTGTTAATCTACTGTCAGAAGAAAAAAAAAGGCAAAACTCTGCAGCATCTTAGAGAAGGAAACCGAGTAGCAATCTATCTTATCGACAATTGAAGCCAAGTATTGATTATATGACCTTTTTTATTGTGAAGAAGAGGATCATATCTGTGAAAACCAGCCCATAAGATAGTGAGCTAATGGGCCACGCCCAACATGGCCGGCCCATATGGAGACCCAGAGGTGGTGATCACCAGCTAAGGCAGTTACAACCGCTGCCACGATCACCACCATTCTTCTCCCCCATACCAGGGCTATAAGAACCTAGGAGTCTTCTCAGAGATGCTTCATCCCTCACCCTCTCACTGCCTCTCATTCCCTTCTCCTTCTGTCCAAAGGAGCTGGATCGGGAGCGACGGAGGAGGAGACAACCTAGCTCGTCACCACAATTGAGCCGCCAGAGGAGATACAGTATTCGTCGGAAAGGCCTCACGGCCTCGCAGCTAGGTAAGCCCATAAACTAGTGTAGCTATGAAATAACAAGACAGAGGTAGAAGGAAAGAATGAAAACAAAAGAAAAAGAATAGGAAGAATAAGAAAAAGAATAAGAAGAAGAGAAGGAAGAAGATGAGGAGGAGGGAAGGGGGAGATTCAACCTGCAGTGTTCGGCCTCTGAGTCAACATTGACACGATCGGCCATGGTCGTGGCCCCGACCATTGATGGCCGAAGACCCTTCTCCTCCCGATCATCTTCTTTCCTTATTGGCCAAACCCTAACCGAGCACATCTAGATTGGTAGCCGAGAATATGGCCGCCGGTGGAGGGGTTCTCCTCCCCCTCTGCTGCGACAGACTCGGAGAACCGTTGGCTCGGCCGCAGCCGCCATTGGTCTCGGCGAGGGTTGCGGCAAGGCCGAGGGGCTCTCCCCTCTCTCAGGTGACTGGTTTCAGAGACCCTATTCCTCAGAAGGGGGGAGAACAGAAGAAGAAGGGGGAAGATGAAGAGGATGGGGGGTCGGCTGCTACAGGCCGAGCCGCGGGCGATGTGGCCGGCCGCCGGCACCGCCGACCTCAAAACCGTCTTCCTCCCGAGCGCTCCACGAGCCTCCTCGCTTCAAGTGAGGAGGAGAAGAGAAGGTGGAGGAGATCGGGATGGAAAGAAGAAAGAAGGAAGAGAGGAAGAAATGGAAAAAGAGAGAAGAAGGTTCGGGAAGACAGGAAAAGAAATAAAAGAAAAGAAAAGAAAAATAAAATAAAATAAAAAAATGCTGTGGGCCGCAATGGGTCTAATTTAGGGGTGGGCTTCAAATAGGTTTGGATTTAGAAGCCTGAAGCCGGGCTAGGCCCTGGTCCGAGCCCAGTATTCTTAAAACCAAAACTAACTGGGCCTGAAGAGCTCAAATTTTAATATAGGGACTATATTGAATATAGTTTGAGGCTAGGTTCTCTTTAAATTAATTAGAACTGATAAGGTATAATTATAAATTAACCAATAGTATTTTTGGGCCTGAATACAAGTGGGCCCAGTAATTAAATCAGGCCAAGGGCCTTATTCAGAACCCAATTAAACATTGGGCCGGAATGCAAATGGGCCCAGACCTGAACTAGAGAGTAATTTGGTCTAAACCAGAAGTGGAATTGGCTCAGACCTGAACCAAAAGCTGGATCAGACCTGAATCAGAGCTTGAATCAGGTTTGAACCAGAAGCTGAATCAGACTTGAACCAGTAATTGAATCAAATCTGAGCCAGAAAATTTATTAGACTTGAACTAGAAATTGGGTCAGACCCGAACCAGAAAGTAAACCAGACCTGAGCCAGAAATTAAATCAAATCCGAACCAAGAAGTAGATTAGACCAGAACCAGAAATTGAATTGGGCCATGGGACTAAACCAGAAATTGAATTAGGTTACAGACCCGAAAATGAAATTGAGCTCTATGGATGGGTTGTAAATGACTTTAAGATTATAAATAAATAGAAATTAAATGTGCAAGTGACATGTAATTTAATGATCTTGCTAGGTATTGGAGAATTGGCATTTGGTGAGCAAATTAAGGTAAGTAACATGTCTTAATCTTATTATGGATCATGTATCACATTTTATAAGATGAAAAAGTATTATTTATGCAATTGGAAATGTGTATATGAATTATGGAAAAAGTAACCTTGATATAATCTTATGTTTTATCAAATACTTGTGACTACTCGATTATGAAATTGTATATGATTATTTATGTTTTCACAAAATTAGGATCAAACATGTGTTAGCAAATGATTACATGATTTTGGATCATAATTATTATTATATTACATACACATGATTATGATGATGTAGAAAGATGCATAGAAAAATAAAGTTTTCAGCATGATCATGAGTTTGATTTAGCATGATGCCATTATTCACTTTCCAATGTATCTATGAGAAAAGATTTATGAAAACATGATATGTTTTAAAGACTCTCAGATCGCTATGCACGACCCCCGCCAGTGGGTAACAGTAACTAGGCATATAACCCCCGCCACTGGGTAAAAGTAACTTGGCTTTACGACCCCTGCCAGTGGGTAATAGTAACTGGAAGATGACCCTGCAGTGGTAAAGGCCTTGCCGTGGGAATAAGAGCGGCCATAGCTACACTACCATCTGAGAGTATGAATTTCAAAGTATGGAATAATGACAAAAGTTTTATGATGCATAGTCATATTTATGAAGTTGTATTAATGGACTTGCATAGTTTTATGACTGGTTGGATTATATAAAATGTTTACTTTGTTACCAGCACAGATTTCAAAGCAAGAATAATGACAGCACAGATTTCAAAGCATGAATAATGATAAGTACGGATTTTAAAGCAAGAATAATGATGAGTACGATTTTCAAAGCATGAAATAAAGACAAAAGTTTTACGTTTGATTTGATTATAAGTTGTATGAACTGCTTACTTTATTACAACTGTTAGTTTCTAATAATAATGCACTAGTATGAAAAATATTATGCTTGATCTGATAAGATTATACATGATACCTACTGAGTTTTATAGCTCATACCAATTTATTTATATTCTTACAGATGAATAGAAGATGTTAAAAATAAGGAGCGCGACGTGCTTCTGGGTTATGGAAAAAGAAAATGAAATATTAAATGTTGCTATTTTTAGATCATTTGTAATCAATCTTTTACTGATGAAACATTTGATGACATTCAAGAATGAAATTGTTCATAATTAATCTGAAGTTTTAAAGTGGCTGCATGTTATTGTATGCTTAATTTTGCAATAGCACGGTCGTGTCATGATCCGAATTCAGGGCGTGACAATATCTCTATGTGAAATATGTCATAAAAGCTAGTTAGCCCCTAACAAAATCAATAAAATTCCTTTGATATGAGTTGCCTAAGTTTGATCTCACATTCTCTATACTGAAGTGAGTAGTTCCAGCAGCTACTTAATTTTTTTCTTCTTTTCATGGGCAAAATGGTGGATAACTACAAATTTCAGAGTGAGTGAAATGAGAGAACAAGGGCAGAGAATTAACCCTTAGCCTGAAACAAAAGAAAACAGTAACAACATATTTGCTGCCTATCCATTACAGAAAACAACAACAGAATACGCCCCAACCAAACCAAGGTTCAGCAAGCAACCACGAAACATTTTTGGCTTCTCTGTTTTCTAGAACCTAGAAACAAGGTGATGTATAAGAGCACAAAGGAGCAAGGTATATCTATGCAGTGACTACATGATTCCTTTTTATCCTATATCAAAACATCTTGGTAGTCTCGAATTCATTCACAAGCCCTCCAACGCTAGCTATTAGTAATAAATACCACACAGCAACTACTGTGACTATGTGTGGTGCATTGCAGCATGATTTCTACCATATCTATAGACCTATTAGAAGCTCACTTTACAAGTAGATATCTGTTGGCATCCGAGTTTCCACATGTCCATCAAAAACACCATCCATAGGGGACTGGATAATCTATGACTCTAGCTTGATTGAGAGTATTCTAAAGAACTGACAACACTACATTATTGAAGGAGTGGGCAATCAATATATTCCCATGAGAACAAATGTACGTAGCCTCTGCGCGTGCGACGTAGGACGAAGATTAAAATTAAACATTTAATGGCTTTCATCCTAGGGCCAAACCTCAATTCCTTAAGTTAAAATGAACTTTTTTCTGTGACAGGAAATTTAGAATGTGGCATAAAAAATTCGCAGTGAAGCTACTGAGGCACTTCATGATAATTATTGAAAAATAGTTCAGAAATCTTATATGTGAATAATTATACCAAGGGGATTGACTTACTTATTGCCATGCCAAACATGCCACCCTTTAGGTCTCACAATGTCTGACATGAAAGTTTCATAAAATATTACCCGTGCATGGCGTCCCCATGCTCTGCCTAATCCGGCTTTTTGAGTCCCAGTCACAAGACAATGCTTGAAGACAAATCCATTCTCCTCGGTAGGGCTTTGCCTTCCCTGAGCCGTCACATAGCCGGATCGTTCAACCGTTCGTATCGTGCATCCCTGCATGATTTATGAAAAGTAAATTAATTGTTGTTGGACTTCAGTGATAAATCGAGAAGAACGATGTTTATAGGAGGTTGTCGGCAATAAAAATCTAGGCTAGTTAGTTTCAGATCTAGAATTCCATGATGATTTGGATTTGAACCTGACTTGTCTACTCAACTGGGTTGGTAAAAACCTGGAGGTACTGCCTGTTCTACATGGATCATATGCTTTCTGAAACAATTTTGGTTGGAGCATACAAATAAATTGTTTAAAAAGTGGAGACATACAGATGACATTCACCTATATGTGTGTTTATATAACATGCCTCATTTCAGAAAGAATGTTGCAGATTCCAATACCAGCCTAACCATTAATTAGGTCTAGATTTTGAGTTGGGTTCAAGAGAAGCAACTGATGCACAGAGATCCATTGGTAAAACCAACTTGGATGGATCAAACAGAAGGTGTTGTTTAGATAATACCCTCATGCCTCATGAATAATGCTAAGGTTGCTTATCTACTTGCACAGCAATTTCCTCCATCCATGCATGAACCATGAGCTACCAAGCCAACTTCACACCCTAATCTCCTTCTTTCCATACCTCATAGATAGATTGGCCACTGCCAAATATGAAGTCGACTGCACCCTCAATATAGCATTCTTTGAAGTAATGTAGTCCACTTCGATCAAAAAGCGTGTCCTGAACGCCGACGAAGCCGCAGCCATGGAAAGCAGTATGGTTCCCTCCTACCGAAGCTGCCACCGCTTGCCCTACATTACTAGCACCATTCTGCATGGTTTCAAATACAAACTATCAAATACATCTCAATATGCAATGCTGCATTAGACTATCAAATGATCACCTCTCTTGTACTGTTGCACCAAATATAGAGATAGATGCATAAACAAATAACAAAACATTTGTGGGCTAGCTACAAATGTTAATGATGATTGTGATAAAAACCTTGAAAGTAATATTTTTAGCGACGAAATTGTTTGCCCAAGATGTGAAAGTTGCAGATGTGAAAGTATCATGCTTCCAGGGGTCGCCAGAATAGTCCCCCCACTCAATCACTGTGTTTGCCCTCCCATCCCCTTCCAGTAGGATGAACCCTTGATCTTCTTTTATGTTCACCTTCTCCCTGCATGAAACCTAGACATAAATTAGTATCCATTGGAAGGGAGTGTGAATTTTAGTCAAGCTGAACATAGAGTGGCATCACCTGTAGACTCCTGCCGAGACATGGATTCGTATCCATCGGTTGTTGTTAGCAGGCACTGAATTGATGGCCTCTTGGATGGTCCGGAAATCTCCTCTACCATCGAGATCGACATGGATGGTCTTCGCAACATATGCAGCTCCACTGGCTTGGTGAACATGTAAAGCGAGAGAGACGAAGACTACTGCAAGGAAGAAGAGAGAGAATCTCCACTTCATTGTAGCTAGATAGATGTAATACAACCAACAAGCAAAAATTAACTAGTGCATGAGGAAGATTCATATAAGATAAATCCAATGGGCTAAAAAGGAATACAGTAATAAAAGTTTTCATTATGATCCCTCCAATTTAGCCTTCTCTCCCATATGCGTATGTATAAAATTTCCATTGTGGGAATTACGGGGATCGCAAGTATACCTTTATTGTAGGAATTCAACCAAATCGGCTAAATTCTCATTAACATGGCTAAGATTTATATGGAATTTTATTAAGTATACGATTTGTCAAGTTCGGAATGCAGTAAAAATAGTTTTTATGAGATTCCCATAAAAACTACCAATTTAGCCTTCTCTCCCATATGTATTTTTATGAGATTTCCATTGTGGGAATTAAGGGGATTGCAGGTATACCTTTATTGTAGAAATTCATCCAAGTGAGTTTAATTCTCATTAACATGGCGTAGATTTATTTGGAATTTTATTAAATATATGATTTGTCAAGTTCAAGTGAACATTGTTGAAACAATGCTATGATACAGTGATTTATTCCTTGTATTTTATTGCATGCTATTTTTGGCGTGCCTACAAGCGCTCTTTCCATTGCCAATTAAAGCAAATGGTTACCGAGGCGCAATCTTAATTAGGGATTGGGTCACAACATGTTTCCATTGTTGGCTCGTGCTATATAAAAATCTGCTCAATTGAATGGTAACAATGGCAGATCCACAAGCACCCAAAGGTTTTGAGGAGTGCAGATGGAAGGTGACTTGCAAACAGTGTTCCATCGCTCTGCCAACTCCCTAGTGCTGCCATGGACCATCCCTGCCTACTTGGCATTCATATATATAGCTTCTCCGAAGCATCACGCAGGTTCACATTTTCTATATTATTGAGTATGTCTTGAGTTTGCAAATTCGAGAAAATCGAGCCTCAGAAAATCGAGCCTCAAACAACATAGGACACCGGTTCAAGTTCAAATTGACTTAGATACTAGTTATATATTGGCTTAACCTAATTAGTATAGAAATAACCGTGCGAGTTTAAGTCGACTTACTCTATTATATATATATATATGTATATATATATATATATATATATATATATATGTATATATATGTATATATATATATATATATATATGTATATATATATATGTATATATATATATATATATATATATGTATATATATATATATATATATATATATATATATATATATATGTATATATATATATATATGTCTTGTAACTCTAAGAAAAAAGAGCAATTGAGTGCCCTAGAGATCGGGTATACTGAGAGTTAGAGTTTGTGAGATAATTTTATACTCATAATCTCTAATTGCTTTTATATAGGTAAGCTTTTGCATCATCATTGCCCATAGATACAGATTAATAGACCGAATCATATAAATATAGTGTACTCATGTTTCTTTCTTGTTCTTTTCCCTTTTTTTTTGTTTCATTATTTTACCTACTTGTTGCAACAAGTGATATAAGAGCTTTGGCTTTTTCGATTGGAGTTTCATGATGACAATTGCAAAATTCGAAATCGAGAAGTTTAATGGTGTGAATGATTTGGCATCTGACAGATTAAGATGCAAGCCCTTTTAGTGCAACAAGGGTTGTCAAAGGCATTAGAAGGTGATGAGAGCACAAAAGTGCAATCGTCATACCATCTTAATTAGTATTATAGTTAATTTTTAATGATAAAATTAATTAATTAACGTTGTATTTGTGTTTGAGTACAAGGAATTCAAGAGACCCAATAACATTGGGTTTGAGCCCAATACCCGGCAGCTCGAGCTCAACAAATTCCCCAGCTGCCATGCAAGTATGAAATCCCGCGCCGTCCATCAGATCACCTTCCAAATCAGTCCCGCATCAAGGCCCCGCGATCGTTCCTACCGCAGCCGTCCATCTTTTCAGCTCCAAGTCGTGATCGGATCAACCTCCCACACCCGTGAAACATCCCAGTCATCCCGCGCGTCTCCTTCCTTCCCGTGATCCCATTCTTCACGCGCGCATCCTTCCCGTGATCCCATTCTTCACGCGGCGGCTTCCCAGCGATCCCGTCTTCCGAATGCCAGTGCCTCAGCCCGCGTCGCACCCTTCCGGATTCGGCCATTCGAGACGTCCGCTCGTGATTCTCCCCCAAATCCCCAGCATCCCTCGCTGCAATCAAGCAACGCATGATCCCAGCCTGTGAAGCAGCCAAGACCCCATCCCATATTCATCTTCCGCTTCATCAACGCCTCCTCCCAGCATCCACGGCGTCCTCCCATCGATCCTGCGGAAATCAGCAACGGTTCCGTGGCCAGCCCCTTTCCCGTGATCCAAGCCTCCCACGTCCGCTCCTTCCAGCCGTCCGCGTCTCTTCCGGAGCCGATCCAGCCTCCTCCGCCTCTGCTTCCGCCGTGATGCAGCCGAGTGAGGTGATCCCGCACATGGCCGAAGACCGCGCCCTCCTCCTCTCCCAGGATCCATCGCTGCCTTCCATTCCATGGGCGATCTATAAGAGGGGAGGAGAAGCAGAGAGGGGGGGGGGAGAGCTCGGAGTGGTGGTGGCCGGCGGGTCCAAAGAAAAGAGAAGGAGGGTGGAGGCCATCGGTTTGGAGGAAGGAAAACGGGAGAGGAGAAGTCGTGCTCTGTTTTCTATCAGAGCACGTTGCTTGTTCTCCTTCTTCTTTTTATTTTATTTTATTATTATTATTTTTTAGTTTTAGTTTAATTAAGAGCAATGTTGTTTTTAATTTTAATTAATGGTCTTATTTGTAGCTCTTTCTGTTGCAATTTTACTGGAGAGTTTTATTTTAGGAGCTTTAGATTTGCAATCTTAATTTATGTTTTTCACACTGTAATTTTTCTTTTAGTGCAATATATTTAAATTTCTTTCATGCAATTTATGTCCCAGGCTTCAATCTTCTTAGCTTTCATCCATTTTAATTTATGCCAAAGCCTTTTTTTTCCATTAAATATATAAATGCCCTTTAAATCTAAGTATATGTCTTCTAGTTAATTTCAATTAAAAATAATTCTCTAGTAGAACAGAAAATCAGTCAATATCCCCGACATAATGTTTTTCTTTTATCATTCAAAAATCGATTTCAAATCCGAGTGAACGTTCTAATTTTTATGCAACTTCAATCGCCTCCCTGTGGATCGACCTCTTACAACCACTATTCTTCAAGTAGGAAAGATAAGAGTAAAATTAAATTAAACTTTGTTTGTCGGTTCTAACAACGATCTATTTAGCATATTTTTAGGTAAACAGGAATCAGACGAACAGAGGGCAAGGAAAAGTTATCGGATAGCATATCTAATAGAGTCAAGGAGTTGTTGGTGAAGACACACAATATAATTCAATTATATTTTACAAATGAGCTACTCAAAAAAGTCATTGAAGAAAAGACAACAGCTGGACTATAGTTAAAATTAGATAGTACATATATAACCAAGTCAAGTCACTCAAAAATAAATTTTACTTGAAGCATTTGCTCTACTACCTATGCATGCAAGAAGGTACACATGTAAAAGATCATATAGATGAATTCAATATAGTATTTATAGATTTAAGAAATATTAGTATTCCAATTAATGATGAAGATCAAGCTCCTATTTTATTCAATAGCCCATAAATACAATTAAAATCTCCTGCAATCAATATAGGTATTGACCCATTAAAATAGAAGCTTCTTTCCAAAGAATCCGTCTCAAGCTATACTCCGGATTGCATACACGGCCATCAAAACCCATGGAGGTTTTACCAATTTCAGATATCACAAAAATAACCTGCTATGTACAGTTATTAAAAACATCAATTTTAATTTTTTTTGCTGCCATGTAGCTATAAAACCTGACAATCTTGATTCAAAAAATACAGAAATCAAAGTATTATGTACCTGAATCAATCTCCCAACTGCTGGCATAAAGGAGGGTTTACTTGCCTCTCTACAATTCCATAGAAATATCCTTATAAAATAATTTAAGTTGCGAAAGTATCAATTACATCAACTGCATCTCTATTTGGATTCTCTTCTTCATGCCCATCATGGTTCACATCAACCTCTGATTCTTGGAACAGTGGATTTGACTGCAATACTCCTTTTGAGTAAGGCAATCGCCCTCTCATGTTCCTGAACAGGTAGATTCTGGTTTACTGAAAATTCCGAATCTTTGATTCATTGAACAATTGGTTCCATCCATAGCCTCAGTCTAATTGTCAGAAATCCCATTCTTCTGATTTACAAGAACTAATGCCTTCTCATTCAAGCTTTTAGTCTGAATAGGAGTAGATGAGAAGACAAAAGGGTTGGATGATGAATTTCCTGGCCCTTTTCACTGAATTATGGCCTATTTGCTTGTGCCATGAGCCCATAAGAAAATGTGATGCCCCTCAACCATGGAAAGCACCTCTATCTCGTTTGATATCTTGGTCCTGTTCTTGAACTCTTTAACAATCAGACCCAAAGGAAGACAATGCCCCCAAACTCTTCGCAACCACCAACTTTTTCTCCCACCAGACTACTAAAAATAACTAAGAAGAGCCATTTTTCTGTAATTTTCTATCTAATTTTACTGAATTTTGAAAAGGGGATGAGTTTTTTCTCTCCTTTCCATTTAATAGGTATGGAGATCCATAAAAATTTATATCCTATCATCTCAACCGATTTAAAATGATAAAATTTGATACATCGATGGATGATATGCTCATATCAGTTGATATGTGTTAATCACTTTTTTGTTTTCTTCAAATAAAAGTTTCTAATTAATAATTTTTGAATCAATATAAAAAAAAAAGTTGTAATCTAGATTTATCATATTGGTGGAGATTTTAGTGTCTCAATTGGAAAATAAAGATGCAACATAATAGAGGGCAAAAAAAATACTGGCATTTCAAAATGATACTGAATGATTTTTTGTAGCATTTCTATATGCTAGTAAAGCTCTTTTAATAATGTATGCATTTACCGGTATTTTTTTTATGTCGGTAAAATGAATTTCATGGCAATTATAAACACTAGTAAAAGAAATATAAATATAGTAACGGGGATAGATTTACCGATAGTTTTAAATGCCGGTGATACCTTATTTTTTTAATAATTTTTTATGGCATTTTCACATACCAAGTGATAATTATTTTTAATTATTGAGTATCATAATTCTTTTCAACCTATACAAAATATGTTTGAAATATATGTTATATTCGTTAATATGTTATATAATGAAATATCACCAAGCAAGAATTATGAAATGGAAAATCTAGCAACAACCACCCATATAAAACAATAATTATCTTAATATACTTTTTGAAAATATCTATAGCATCCAACAAATCTAAATTGATAGTGTAAATTATATTTTCAAATGAAAAGTGCGTACACTTCTCAAAAGTTACCAACAACATGCACTCATCACAATTCATTGGAAACTATATACTGAAATGTGGAAAAGATAAATCGAAGTCCAAAGTCAATTCATTCTATGCCTAAGCAGGCGTCACCTACAAAACAAAAATAAATCAAACATTTGAATCATGATTATATAAATTTATATATATACAAAAATAATAAAATATTTTATAAACTATATTATGTTAATAAGTTTATTACAAAAGTCAAAGTACATGCAATGTATACTCCAGCAGCATCTCTAATTTTTCTATATCATTTTTACTAAAAAAGATTCTTCTATATCATCCGTCAAGCCTTATCAAAGGCTTATTATCCACTTTTGCTATCTCGGGATACATCTCCCAAATTGAGGCCTAAGTATACTCTTTCTCATAACTTTATTTGGGTCTTTGCTTATAATAAGAGTACCTAATGCCACATCAAGATGAAGCATTTTGGAGCTCTTTATTACAACTTGGTTTCCTTCCAGCAAATAGAAATACATATAAATATTATAAAAAATCAACAAAAAAGATAGCTTGGAAAAATCAGTTTATAAAGATAAATTATATAAACTAAGACCCATTTACCTTAAGGGAAGAAGCATGCATGGTACAACTTTATCCTTTTTGCTATGCTTCCCTGTATTATGAAAATATTATTGTTAGTTTTTCTTACAGTGCATATACCAAACTAGTTCCAATTATATAGGCAATTTATGCACTTCCTGAACTGTCATATTTATAATAAAGATGGAACAAAGGAACATTTTGATATATATGGCTCTAGTGGATGATGCATGACAAGCAAACAAAAAATATAATATGTAATAATAAGTGAGGATTCAAATCTGAAGTATTTTGCCTAATGCCATTTTGTTCCAATGCTTAGTGCTAGCATTTACGTGACCAGGCTTGAATAACTTCAGTACCATCCTTTATTTGCACAGATGCATCATGTTTAAGAAGAAAACCATATGTTTTTGTGCATGATTTCTTTATCCTAAAACATATTATAGTTTGGTTATGCACCAATGCAATGTAATGGTTCTCAACAAAGCGTGTATCCTTTTTTATTCCTGAACTATAGTTTGCTTTAGAGAAGAATGTGGAAAAACTGTTAAAGGGGACACATTCAAAAAAAAATTTGAACGGATAAGAACTCATAAATTTTTATTGAACTGAAACTCTCTTGGATTAACAGGTACGGTGCACAAGACTTAAATAGAATTTTGTACAACTTGGTAGTTAACTCTGTTGAAATCACTATTTAGGATGAGATAGATTTATTTATATATTTTAAATTTTTTTACACTTCTTTAATGAGTGAGCTCAATATGTGAAATTTTTAATAATAGAGTTAAAATGTGCGGAGACAATGTTCGAACTCAGAACCAGACCATGTTGAAATCAGCAATTGTCCTAGAAACTTAAATTTATAGGATGAGATAGATTTATTTATATATTTTATATTTTTTTACAAACTCATATAGCCCATTTCCAAGTTGTCACACACACGCAGCCCACTTTCTAATTTTTTTAACAGATTGCCAATGCAAGCTCACAAGCTACCTTCCAAATTGGATTCATACGTTCATGCATTTTGTTATTTTTTAAAAAAATAAAAAACTCAAATCAAATCGCCTTTTCTTAAACAACATCAATACTAATTTTAATAACATTTACAGACAACCATCAAAAAGCCTGCGTAGAAGGTCATATAACTTTAAACGGAAGCATAACAGCAACATCTTTTTCTCCTTAAAAAATATTGGCCCGGTTTTTCATCAAGTGAGAAATCAAAAGCGCAGTATAACAATAGATTTTTTTTTAATACTAAAATAGACATTTCATACATCTCGGGTATGAATACACCCAATAGAATCGGAAAACGAAAGGTCCCAAAGTGCTCTGGGCATCTCTCCCTCCCCAGTCCTTAGAGTGCCTCCTGAGTGGCATGCTACATATGTCACCATCCAGTCGGCCGCACTGTTAGCTTCACGATATACATGCATAGCCTAAAATGTAACTTTCTCTCTCACCATTATCCAAATATCGCACAGTAGTATTTTTTCGCTCTGCATATATTATGCTTCATTGGAGAGAAAATTTTGGCCGGGCTATTTATGGTTATGTTTAAAATAAAATATTTAAAACACTTCTTAACCTCATATTTCAAGAAAATAAGAGAGGAAACCTAAGTGAAGCAAACTGGTGTGTAAAACCTGCCTTGTATTTTAGATTCTTTTGGGTTATTAACCAAGATGACTTTGAGCAGTGCCACATATATTCATTCATATGGACCCTGGATTTTCTTTTAGAAAAATGGAATATTGGTGGCTCTACCATACCTAAAATATTTCAGAAATTAATTAAAAATGCAGTGTAGCAGCAGAACTTTTGAGCAGTACCATTTCAGTTTGCGTTTGTGATGCTTCATTGGAGAGAAAATTTTGACCAAGAGATTGGTGCTGATGTTTAAAATAACAAAATAATTAAAGAAACTTCTTAACGTCATATAACAACCCAGGATCTCACTTAAAATGGCCAACCAAAAGATATTATTTGGGTTCCTTGATCCTGTATGCGTATCGAAGATCTATCTAGTAAATAACCGATATAGCACTAAACACACGCCCGCACGGGTCCTCACATACTTTTTCCGTTCAAGCCCTGACATTCTCGTCAGGCTAAAGGTTCAAATTCATTCAAATCTAATCACAAATATCATAATCGGCCCGTGGTCAATCCCAATGAATCTATACTGTAGTGTCCCCCAGTCCACATAGGTTATGGGACAGGTCCGCTCTGATACCATTTGTAACAACTCAGAATCTCACCCAAAATGGCCAACGGGAAGGTATTATTTGGATTCCTTGATTCTGTACAAGTATCCCAAGATCTATCCAGCAAATAACCAATGTGGGATTAAACATACGCCCTCACGAGTCCTCACACATCATACCTAAAAAAAATAAGATAAAATTCATAACCGTAGAGGTAGATATCTAGAGGAACTAACTGGTTAAAGAAACTTCTCTACTTCACTCACGATCACCTCTCCGTAGTCAAAGCAATGCACCTTATATTAAAAGGGATTTACCTACATAATTTTTTTTTTTATGAACTTGCTGTTGTACTCCGATGGTGCTCAATCTTCTCCATTGCTCTCCGTAGTCAAAGCAATGCATCTTATATTAAAATCATTTACCTACATAATTTTTTTTTATGAACTTGCTGTTGTATTCCCATGGTCAATCTTCCCCATTGCTCTCCCTTAGGGAAAGGCTTCATCACCTTTCTGTTGTTTCGTTAGTTGAAGCTAAGGGTGAAGTGGGGTTAACAGGCTCCCTTTCTAAGGGGGGGGAATTATTATTTTGATTAAAATAGTAGCTTACCTATATACAAAATGATCATAGAAAAAAAAGGAATTAGAAGATGAATTAAGAATCATCATAATTTGCACCCTTTTTTTTTTGTGATAGTTGTATATATGCTTAAGAATGACTTGGGTCTGTTTGCATCTATCACAAAGTGGCTGACTGAGGAGAGTGTCGAAGAAATATTAACAGAATTCTTTGTATTACATACAAGAAAGAAAAATTTACATTTCAATTGTGATTAAATGTAAGATAATGTTACACATTGATCCCTGCAACTTAGGATAATTATTATCATCTATCTTTTCTATGCCTTCTAATGTTTTGTGTTTTGGAGGCATTGTTGTGCCTGTTAGCCATTATCTCTTAAGAAGTGGATTAAGATTTTTCAAATCATTCTAAATCTACTTTATGTAGCCTAATCTAACTCGAGATTACACACTTTCTGCTCCGTGACCACACAGTGCTTGTACAAAAAAGTGCTTGAGGCTATGATTAAATATTTTCTCTCATGCGGAATGATCAGAGAGAGCATGGTGTACTGTTCATGACCGCAGGTTTGTGAAGCTTCTGGATTCATGCAGATGTATTTCTCCCTTAAAATTAACTAATTCTTCCTTCAAATTAAGTGTACATAATTTTAACTCTGGTGTGCAGAATTTTTTTACCAAATCATCTGCTCTCTCTCTTTCTCTCTCTGCTTTTTTTTTTTTTTTTGTGTGTGTGTGTGTCCTGAGAAATCAAGCAATAACCTGCATTTGGTAACAACAGTGGAAGCCTGCATTTACTAGGCTCTATATGTTAGATGCAAATGACTTCACTTTCTGGTCACAAAGTGCTATCATTTATGTTTTCTTTGCTAAGTAATTGACATGGAGCTAGTCTGTGTTAGGATTTCTTCATAGGAAGAAGTTATGATAATCCTGGATCCATACTTCAATAAATGATCTGTCAATATCCTTCTTCAGTTTAGGTCGCTAATCTTCTTCTAAAGAAAGGCTTAAGGTGCATTGTGGATCAATAGACCTGTGGTTAAATTGCAGAATTTAAAGGATACAGGATGGATGATCATGGTAACTGGTCTTGGATGACTTGTATTTGATCTTTCTTGAAAGCAAAGTGCTTGAACTTACTATTCGTTGCTTCAAGAGATATATCGATCATTAGCTTTACTGGAAACCTCCTTGTACTCTCTGCATCTTGGACTATATAATTACAGTTGACACTCTTCACTCTGTTCAGTAATACTTTACTTCCTCTGCCTTTCATAGAGGCCAGGTTTTCTGCTTCATATTTATGCAAACCTTCTTCCTCTGGAAGAATCTGAATTATTTAATTGAGATGCACCTTTGTAATTGGAGATTAAAACCTATTCTTTCCTTTTCAGTGGATCACATGGATAAACTGAATTTTCTTCAGAAACTATCCGTAATTCCGGACTGGATAAACCTGTGCAGTAGATAAAAACTTTTTTGTAATGTTCCCTTACCTTTAATGATCTTTGTTTTTGGCAGCTTTCTTGCACAGATTGGTCTGGAATCAGCTGAACAACGAATGGAGGAGATGGTATTCTCAACAAGGAAGTGATCGAGAAAGACGAAAGAAACTAACAAGTAAAGCATCATTATTGAAAAGAAGATATCATGCCATTTTTTACACTTCAGCTAAACAGATAGCCACAATTGATGATTACTGCCAAGAGAGCCTCAAACGCAGGTATGGACAGCCATTTACATTATTGTACAGTACAGCCGAACATAAGCAAAGACTTACATTCTTTCAATCGCCCTTGCCTTCCTTCTTCTTGGGCTTTCTCTTTTTGGTCTTCATGAAGCAGAAGCACGAGCAACAAGGGAACTGAAACAAGAACTTCATTGCTTTGTTACAACTTCTTGGACATGGCAATCGGAGATGAGGTATTCCAACGGAGTAGCAGCCTCTTTAAAGCTTCATATATGGATTCCTTTCATGTCACTTTAATAAAGAGGATGCCTTTGGTCCAGCTTTAGGGAGGTATTGCCACAAGTCATCTATTCAGATTATTCTTCTATTCTTCAACTTGTGGTTTGATCTTGTTGGCCACTTGGAAAAGTATACCCCTTGTAGCTATTATTGTACCTTTTTTAAGTAAGATTTCTTTGTAGAAAGAAACAAGGGAAAAAACTTGTTGCACCTTTTACGAGGACCCATGCGAGCATACGTTTAGTCCAACATCGGTTATTCACTGAAGAAATCTTGGATACTTATACAGAATTAAGAAATCCAAAAAATACCTTTCGGCTAGCCATATTGGGTGAGGTCCTAGGCATAAATGTTATCAGTGCAGGTCCAGCCTATAACCTATGTCGACTAAGACACACTGCAGTACGGCCTTTTTGAGGTTGACCACAGGCTAATTGTAGTGTTTGTGTTTAGATTTGAATGGATTTAGACCCTTAGCCTAATGAAGACGTCGGGGCTTAAATGGGAGGAGTATGTGAGGACCCATGCAAGCGTATATTTAGTCTCACATCAGTTATTCGTTGGAAAGATCTTGGGTACTTATACAGAACTAAAGAACCCCAAAAATACCTTCTGGTTAGCTATTTTGGATGTGGTCCTGGGTTGTTACACCTTTTTTGATGTATCTTAATGTTTTAGTCCAAATATGTTTATTTAATTCCTCTATCTTAAAGGTTAGCATCATAATACAAAATAGATAGCAACCTGATTAGAATTTTAGGGTGACATCAATCACAATGGTTCTCCAGAGTTCCAATGATATTTCTGAAATAGTTGAAGTC